>NC_067489.1:23427257-23606234 GCF_947179515.1 Apodemus sylvaticus
AATGTGACTGCCAAGCAAAACAAAAGCAGTGGGTCCAGGACACACACAGTAAAGCTTTCCTTTCTACCCAGTGGAAATGGTCTCAGAAGAAGCCCAAACCGGCTCCCCTGTCCCCAGCCCCACCCTGCTCCACTGCTGTAGCACAATTGTGGACATAGGCAGATTCTTGTGGTTTTTTTTTTATTATCATTTTTTTTCTTATTCTTAGGGATTGAATTAAGTCAGATCTTCCCCCATTTCCCTTCTCCATCCTCTTCCCAACATGTCCCCTTCCCAGCTCCATGTCTTCTCCTTGTCTTCCTCCTCTTCCCACTGCTCCTCCCCTATATGCATGAGTGTAGGTCCAGCCATCTGAGCACAGGAAACCTACCAATGGCTTCTCCCTCAGAAAGGATTCCCTCGCAAACAGTGATCCACTGGCAGTCTTTCCTCGGTAAGGGGAAGGGGAGAAAGCACTTCCCCAGGTTATGGCGGAGTTTCAGCCGGCTCGATGCTGCGCACAGCACAGCGGCCCTGACTTTGAGAGCAATAGCCGTGTGCACATCCACAGTCGGCACCCCACGGCACTCGCTCCTCCCCGCCCGTCTCTTCCTCATTCAGGGTACTTGAGTGTACATACGACAGATGCCTCACGCAGCCTTGAGCACGTGGTCCCTGCTTCTCGGCACCGCACCGCACATTTCTGCAGACTGCTGGGCAGTTTCTTGCCGGTCAAACGAGAATCGGGGTCTCTGGCCAGAGAACGGACATGGCTTCTCCATGGAAACCAAATGTTCAGTGTGCAGGGTGTGCGGGCATTTGTCTTTAATCTAAGCACTAGGAAGCTGACTGACCTGAACATCAAACACCCGATTCCAACCAGCACAAGACACTTCCAGAACTACGCTAATGATGAGGGTTCTGCACGTGTCCAAAATTGTGCTGATGAGGAACACATCAAACTCTTGAAACAAATGTTACAAGTACTAAGTATTTCCAAGGGGCTGTTGTGAGCATACAGTTCTTCTGGAGGATCTGAGAGACAGACAGAGAAGTGATGGCAGAGCAGAGGGTGTGAGCAGACTTGTGAGGACAGACTAACAGAAGCATATCTGAGGCAGGGTCTGGCTGTCCTGTAGCCTCTGAAGCATGAGAATTACAGGCACATATATCACCATGCCTGGTTGTTTTTGTCAAGGCAGAATCTCACTTGGTTGCCCAGCCTGCCACTGAACCTGTGGCAAACCTCTGCATGCAGGGCCCACAGCCATGTGCGGCCATGCTGGGTCCGGTATGGGGCTTCTTAGTCCCTAACAGCGTTGCTGAGTCAGCAGCCCTAAAACCAAAGTTAAGTCACTGATAGTGACTTCTGAGGATAAATGTCATTAGACTGGCTTGTTTTTATTTTTTTGAGACAAACTCTTCCTATGTGGCCTGGATGACCTGGACCCTGAAATGTAGACAGGCCGGTCTTGAACTCACAAAGCTAAGCCTGTCTCCTAAATGCTGGCATTAGAAGCATGCAACACCACAACTGACCACTAGGCTGTGTTTCGTTCTTTCTACTACAATGCTGCTAAAAAGAATTTTGTGCTATTTCCAAATACAGAACTAGAGATTTGGGAACTCTACAAATGACAAACACTAACATAAGATATAAAAGCAAAAATAAAATGTTAAAAACGACTTAAATGTATTTTTCCTACTAAAAGTTATTTCCCAAATGTATGTGGAGACGAGGCTTATTCGACTCTTCACAGTGATTTCCTTAGCTGTGGTTTGGTGTTCTCACACTGAAATCCTCTCTGGGATGCTGCTTGAGCTAACGCACAGGTCTGAGGTACGCAGACTCCTTTCTACCTCCACTCTAGTTCTGAGTGCCTGAGAGGCCAGAAGTCAGGGGCCGACGTTTCAGAGCCCCTGGCTGGTCACACATGGCAGGTGTGCTTGCGTACAAGGCGGCGGACCTGGAGCCGGCACCTGGGACCTGCGTTCTCACTCCTCACACTGCAGTCCCCTGGCACCCGGGACCCCACGTTCTAACTTCCCAGCTCCACTAAGGCGGCAGCGACTTGTGGCTATTGCATAGCCTGGATGTGGGGTAGACTTCAGAAGATGAGGCAATGCTTATGAGCTATCTGTGTTGATTAAATCAGTTTAAATTATCTTGAGTACATTCTGATGCTGAAAGGAAAACAGGACCACTCTACACCTTTAATAAATTCACATTTCCCTCCCAGAATCACAAAATGTATGGCATGGCAATATTTTCTTTCTCAGATTTTGACATATTTTTTTTCTTTTAAAGGTGGCCACCCTCTGTATTCTGAACTGGCCTGAACCTCTCTATGTATGTCCAGACTGGCCTCAAACTTACAGCAATCTTGTCTCAGCCTCCCAAGCATTGGGCTCCTTGTTTGTCCCTTATATTCTGTTAAACACCAAACACTGTGGTATTGTTTATAGATAGTGTGATTTTTATTATAAAACCTTTCTTTTGGCGTTAGTTGGTTACAGTGACAGCAGGTTCCTGTGAGCACACAGCGGCTCTAATCATCAGGCTCAGACCTGTGCAATGCACCGAGGAGATTCAGGTCACTGCAAACCAGTAGCAGTCATCGTTAGTTCCCCCAGCACAGCCTTGCATACTCATCTTTCAGAGGAACTGATTCTACAGGACTGGATAAAATGTTGGGAAGACTACAAAAGCAGTAGTTTCTTTATGGGAAATTTTCTTCACCCTCCCCTCCAATGCCTTTGCTTTAGAAAGTGGATTCTTGGAGCTAGTGTGAACAGTGTCAGCACACAGGAGTCATTCTTAGTTCTTGTTAAAAGCAGCACCTGGACAACTTTAGCGCACAGGCAAGAGATGGCCGCTCTACCCGCTCTACCCGCTCTGCACGCCTGCATGAGAGGCCTTAGAAAGCATCGTCCACTCCTTCCGGATGGTCTCGCTGCTATACGCTCGCTGGGATGTCACTTTCTCTGCTGTGTTTACTCTGAAGGGACCGTCCAATATATCTCCAGTATTCCTTTCTTATAGTGTCCTTTTCTTTAGCTAGGATCTCACATAACTGAAAATGAAAAATAAAAGTGTATTAATGTCTAATTAATCACTCTAGAGAGCATGTCAATTTAGTGTGGGTCATGCACAATTGAGATACCGTACAGCAGTAATACACTGACAGTGCTGCCCCAAACTAGAAAGAGCCCTGAGGAACCCCGCGATGCGGCACAATATCAGTGGTGCGGAGGCAGTGAGAGGACCCTGTTGCCCAAGCTCACCTCTAGCGCTTTATTAAGAATGTCCTCCTTGTTGTCACACTGGTTTTCTAGCATGTCTTCATAGATATCCACAAGAAAGGCAATCAGGTAGGGGGAACTGTGACTTGGTTGTAAATCAAGCAACTGATTTAATAGATTAGGGTATCTGGAAAGACCACGATCCTGCAAAATCCTAAAACAAAACAAAACTCCATTCGGAGAGAGCACACACAAGCGGAGAAAGATCAGGAGAAAGTAAGACTGAGGCACGAGCAAGGGAAGACTCATTATGAACAGTGAGGCGGGAAAGAAAAAAGCACTCGTGTAAACTGCGTGGGCCTTATTGACGGAGCTTTAAAGTTCAGTAAAAAATAAACTTAAAACACAGTGAAGCTGGACTGGGGCTGTGGCTCAGTGGGAGAGCACTCGCCAAGCATGCACCGGGCCATGGGCTCAACGCCCAGCAGTGCACAACCTAGGTATGGTGAGCTGAGCATCTGGAAAGTAGAGGGAGAGAATAAGAAGTTCAAGTCACCTCAGCATCAGAGTCTGAGAGCACTGATATAAAGGAGATCCACCTGAGACAGCTGTGAACAATCCTTTATAACTCACGCTACACGGCATACAGTGTTGAAGCAGAAAAGAACTCGTCTTAAAGGTAAAAAGAAGAGCAAGAGAGATGTCCCCACTTCTTTTTGAGGTGGGTCTTCACACCTTCAGCTATTTAGGGGATTACAGGTCATGGTGCATCTCCAAGCGTGGTATGCTCTGTGGGCCAAGGAGCTAGGGCCAGACCTCGGAAACTTTTTTAAGAGTAAAACTTGTCATTGGAAGCAACACTGACAGTAGAAAGGTTGGCCACCCATCTGAGTGACTTGTCAAGTTTATGCTGCCCTGCTGTACTGAGCCCACATGAATTGTGTGTTCCAGTCTTTGAAACAAAGACTAGAGGCAAATCCCTACAGGAGTTATAAATACTAGTAACAAGATCATTTCCTTTGTACTGTTCTGAAAACCGGACTGACGCGTTCTTGGGGGTGAAAGACGAGACAGAGAGCACGCCGCCGCCTGTGGATGGATTACCATAACCACACTCTGCCTGTATGTACTCTCAACTGTCCCGACACAGGAACCCTTCACATGCCTTTAGAGGCCGGCTATGGGGCCCATTCTTCTGTGATGACTCTCTCTCTCTCTCTCTCTCTCTCTCTCTCTCTCTCTCTCTCTCTCTCTCTCTCTCTCTCTCCAAACGAGTGACGGCAGTGTCTTACCCTTTCAAGTAGTTCCATGCACTCTCATTATGTGGCACTAATTTGATCATTTCCAGAGTGTACCTATAAGAAAACAGATATAACTTTAAATGAACAGATCAAGTCAACACAGTCTTAGCAACACTGGGATGGAACCTGATGTGTGCCCCCCACCCTGTCAGCATTCACTTCTGCCTGCCAATGGGTCCTGGTGCCACTGGAGCGCCAGCCTAGAGAAGACAGTTCTTAACTGTGCAGTTGTCAACTTGTCTCAACACCCTTTAAGAAATGGCGCTGTTGAGATGGCCCAGCAGTCGAGGGCACTGGCTCTTCCAAATTCCCTGCATGCACACAGATCACAAACATCTGTAACTCTAGTCAGGGCATCCGACCACCTCTTCCATCCACTTCGAGTGCTGCATGCAGATGATACAAAGGCATACATGCAGACAAAATACACACACACACACACACACACACACACACACACACACACACACACACACGGAATATATGTTTGGTATTTTTCTCTTAAGATCTACAGAAGGGCTGGAGATGGCCTGGTAGTTGAGAGTGCTCCTACTCTTCCTGAGGGAGCAGGTTTGGTTCCCAGCACCCACGCCCTGCTGCTCACAATCATCTGCTATCCCTGTTTCCCAGCCTCAGAAGATCTGAAGTCATTGGTCTCTGTAGATATTTGTACACATATAACATATGCATGCACACGCACACACAAAATCAGTCTTAAAAGATTTTGAATTGGATCCTCAAAACTACTACATATGTTTCTAAAAGAAAAACAAAAGAATATTGGATATTTTTTCTTCTGAAGAGGTTAGCTAAAAGCAAGGAGACCTGTCTTGTATTCATACAGCAACTTAGGGTAGTGAGTTAAAGGTCAACTTCTGCCTAAGAAAGTCCAGGAATTAACATCACTTTAGGAGCTGTAAGAAACAGCATGGGCGGTGGTGGCACACGCCTGTAATCCCAGCACTCTGGGAGGCAGAGGCAGGTGGATTTCTGAGTTCGAGGCCAGCCTGGTCTACAGAGTGAGTTCCAGGACAGCCAGAGCTACACAGAGAAACCCTGTCTCGAAAAAACCAAATCCAAAAAAAACCAAAAAACAAAAAACAAAAAAAAACAAACAAAAAAAACAAAACAAAAAAAACCCCAGAACAGCATGGACTGAGCGTGGTGGTGCACAAACCCTGCTGCTACAGCACAGGCCTGTCACTCCAGCACTGGAAGGGGAGGTAGGAATGCCAGAGGTTCAAAAATGCTGTCAGTCCATGTACTGTGTCTGAAGCCATGTGTGACACATGGAACTCTGTCTCTTACCCTGCCTCCCCTGCCCCTGCATATATAAAAAAACAATACCTACAGAAAATGTTGGGCATAACTATCTGCAAATGCACACACAAAGCCTGAAAGGCTATACATAATTGTGGCTTACTCTAGAGAGAATTAGACATCTCTTGATAATTTATTTTTTTCCTTCCTTCCTTCCTTCCTTCCTTCCTTCCTTCCTTCCTTCCTTCCTTCCTTCCTTCCTTCCTTCCTTCCTTCCTCCCTCCCTCCCTCCCTCCCTCCCTCCCTCCCTCCTTCCTTTCTTCAGAGTGAGGATTCCAAATAGCCCAGGTTGGCCTGGGACTTGTTATAAAGAAAAGGATGACCATGACCTTCTGATATTCCTGCCTAGATGACTGAAGTGCCGAGAATACAGGTGTGCAGCACCCTCCACACTTGGCCTCACGATGCGCTGGCTCAGATCTACAGCTCTGAACAGGCTACGCAAGTGCTTTACCATCTCCAGCTCAAGAAAGGGAAGTCTTATCTTTAAACTTAACATAGTTAATTTTCTCCCCAAAACACACTACATTGCTTTTATATTAAAAAGAAGAGAAGTAGCCGGGTGGTGGTGGCGCACTCCTGCAATCCCAGCACTCTGGGAGGCAGAGGCAGGCGGATTTCTGAGTTCGAGGCCAACCTGATCTACAGAGTGAGTTCTAGGACAGCCAGGGCTACACAGAGAAACCCTGTCTCGAAAAACCAAATCCAAAAAAACCATAAAAAAAAAAAAGGGAGAGAAGCATAAAGAAACTATAATCAGATCTATATATTTACCTATATTCTTAAGAGTTAAAATTCTAATTAACATACCATGAATTCTATATAAATACATCTATTATTATTTTAAATGTTATTTTTGCCATCTTTAAAAAATATGCCTTAACTCTGACATACTCAGAATTTGCTTATTTCTCTTTAACAGCAGAGGCCACAGATTTCCCCTAAAGGGAAACCAATATGAACTTTTCAAATGCTTCATATTCAGTAATTTAGTTCTTCTAAAAACTGACCCAATGAAGACATAGTAAATAAGAAATATTAAATATTTAAAATCCATTCATTACAAGTTGGGTCAGTCCATGGTATGATAACTCTAAAGGACTCCACTGATTTGTAAGAAAACAACTCCAATGAGAAAAAAGCAATGGTGCTTTTAAATCAGTTTGAACTTCCTCCTCTGCAGCCCACAGTTCATGTTGGGTCATGAACAGCTTCTGTGTGTTTGCCCAGAATCCTAGCACTCAAGTAGAAAGCTCTCAAGTTCTAGCCCAGCCTGGGCTACAGAGCAATACCCTGTATTAAGAAGGGGTTGAGGAGAGCTGGCTCTGAGTTCTTACAGTGTTACATACTGCAACACCTGTGTGTGTGTGTGTGTGTGTGTGTGTGTGTGATTTTGTCACTACAGATGTATCTGACAATGTCTACAGTCATCTCTGTTTAGAGCTAGGAGTGCACTCAGTACCTACAGTCAGCCACTTGTCTAGCAAAAATCCTCACAATAATAACTTGGCATTTTGCAACTACTATCTAAAATTCAACAGAATTTAGGGAGAATAGATACAAAATAAAACTTTCTGGCACTATGAAATCAATTTCTTCACAATCTCTAGAATCAATAATTACGATAATTAACTTAATTAGCCTGCAACACACAGATGTACTGTATGTATTCATGCAAATTCATCCTTGCTGTTTTCTCCAAATCTGCCCCATGTGCATTTGTATGACCTGGGAAGTGTTGATTCTGCAGCATCTGAGTGGCTGAAACATGACAGGGTTTGTGTGCAGATTTTTAATGAGGGAACGAGCAATGCAGGATACTAACTGGACTTCTCTCTCCAGCACGGCACGGTCACTGTAGCCAGTGGTATTAGAAATGACGAAGTGTCTTTGGTTCCACACAGAGTTATTTCTCACATCTTCTTTGAGAAGCTGGTCTACATACTGCAGCTCATTATCCCAAAGTCGGAACTCCTGAAAAAAAAAACCAGTTAGAAATTTATAACAAACAAACAAACAAACAAACAAACAAAATGTCAGCAAACTAAGAAGGTAGAACTGAGAGAAGGGGGTTACCATGGTGATCCCAGCATCAGCATCCAGGAGTAGATGTAGAAGGATTAGAAATTCAAGGCCACACTCAGCTACACACATTCAAAGCAAAAACTGGGTTACGACATTAAGACATTGTCAGAACAAACAAACACAAAAAAAGAAAGAAAGAAAGGAAGAAAGAAAGAAAGAGAGAACGAGAGAACAAGAGAGAGGGGGACGAGAGGGAAATTGAGCATAGATTCTACAAAGATACAAACTAAATAAATAGAAGTCAAAAGAAATTTAGAAAGAAACAAAAACCAACACCAAAACCACTGGTAAAAAACTAAATAACTTTATGAGCACACAAATTAATGTAATTTGCTATTAACATGTAACATTAAATACAGAGCAGCATCATAAGTGTATATGGGCAGCAGTGGTAGCTCATATCAGCTATCCCAGCATTCAGATTCAGGAGGCTGAGGCAGGAGGATAGAGAGTTCAGAGATACCCTGGGCTACAAAACCTTGTCTTAAAACCAAAACAAAATAAGTAAAATTTAAAAAGCAAATGCATGATAAAATTGCTTTAGAACAAACATAGAAAAATACATTTGTATTTAAATGTCAAGTTTTACTTTATGGTTAGGGCATTTTGGAAAAGCGAATATTTTTTTTCTTATTTGACACTAGCAAGGTTAAACATTTCTAAGCTGGTCCCTCATTTTAAATGTCATGATGAAAATACTAAGAGAACATTTTGGCAAAAAGTTCTGTCTGATGAACAACGGAGGGTGGACACTGTAGGTGTGGCCACACAAAGCAAGGACTCCCGAATACTGCCAACCATCCCCAAACACCACTGTTTGAGAAACACCGACTTACATAATTTTAAGGTTTTTTTCTGTCATTTTTGATCTCGTGTGTATGAATATTTGTATGCATGCATGTCTGTGTACCCGTGGGTGTAGACCAGAAGAGGGTATCACATCACCTGAGACTGGAGTCACAGTTATGAGCTGCCACGTGGGAGCTTGGAATCAGACTCAGGTCTTCTGCAAGAGTAGCCAGTGCTCTTAAGTTCTGAGCCATCTCTCCAAGTCCCCCATGATTTTGAGCATATGTATGTATCACTTTTAAACTGAAGACACTTTCTTTTCTTTTTTGTCTTTTCCCATTTCTCGTTTGAGACAGGGTCTTGTGTAACTCAGTCTGGCCTTGAATTCTTCTCTTCCTGCCCCCACTCCCATGTGCTGGGATTATAGGCTTGCATCACAACACCCAAGGGGATAGATTGTTTTTCTGAGTTTACTGAGCCTATAAAGTGTACAGATTTTCTTCAGTTTTCAGAAATCACTTGTCTCTTATTATAGTTGAAAATAATCTTACCTTCTTAAAGATTGGGTTGAAAACATGAAACCATGCATATTGTCAAAATAGAAGAAGCTTTTGTACTTTAGTTATAGGAACTTAAAAGCCACAATATAACTGAAGGGTCTCTTGGAATCCTTTGCCATTTAGAACCTCTGACAATTCAGTAAAAAAACATACTGTGTGAAGTAGCTTTTCAAAGACAATGGCAATACTGATTTTAAGTTGCTATGTTAGTAGACAGACATGGGTGACACACAGTTTTTGTTATTACAATTTTCTGTTTGCTTTTGTTGTTGACAGTCACACTATATCATCCTGTTTGGCCTGGAATTTGCTATGTAGACCAGCCTGGTCTCAAATTCAAAGATCTGCCTGCGTCTGCCTCCTGAGTGCTACTATTAGAAGTAAAACTTAGCTGATTATGGTTTCCAATAAAAAGAAAAATAGTGGGGTCTGGGGTATAGCTCAGCAGGTAGACTACCTCATGTGTACAGAGCACTGGGTATAATCCCCACATGACAAAGCACCTGAGAGTGATGGTGCAAGCCTGGAATCACAGCACCTGGGAAGCGAAGGTGGGAAGGTCAGAGAGTCAAGATCACACTGAGGTACACAGAAGACAAGTGTCGCCAACATGAAATTCTGTTTACCCAAAATGACTTTTTAAAATAAAAAAATATAACTACTGAACAACTGCAGAAAATGTGTTCTCCTTTAGTTAATTGTATGAAGACATTTAAACTTTTAAATGATATTTTTTAACTGTGATGGTGTTGGGCATGTGCTTCCAATCCCAGGCCTCAGGAGGCAGAGGCAGGCAGACCTCTGAGTTAAAAGCCAGCCTTTTCTATAGACTGAGTTCCAGGCCACCAGGGCTATCAGTGAGAACCTGACTCAAAAAAGAGATATGATGTAAATTTAATCTAAAAGTTCTTAAAACTTTACTATTATTTTTCTTTAATATGAAACTATTCACCATCATATCCAAAGAGATTATAAAAGAAAGCCTCATGAAGGACTTCAGGTTTCAAGCATCTTCACAGGTTTTTAATCATGTGTGCATCATTATGTGTGTTCAGACTCAGACGTTATGAAAGGCGGGCGATACCTGAATGACCCACTGTCGATGCTGCCAGGCGTGATAATTCTTTGCATCCTGATTAAGAATATCGGCAATGAACTCAAGCTCCTGAGAAGGGTCTCTCAGCCACTCCACTAACACTCTCCTATGGTGCCTGCCCAAAGAAGAAAGGCGAAGCGGAGGTTAATTCAGAGCTAACATCAGCTGCACTGCGTGAGGTGAAAGGGAATTCAGAAGATACAAGCTCACCCCCCAATTCCCAAAGCTACCAGAAAGGTTAACAGTGACAGAAAGTTGCAGCACCGAGTTGAGAGGCACAGTGACAGACTGTGTATAACCTGGTATCTAGGACATAGGTCTCTCAAACCAGCCCTGCAACTACAGTAATCTTTCAGAGCCTAGGCCTTTGTTCAGCAATTCTGGAGCACTGGATACAGACGAATGAGAGATAGATGTGATACTAGTCCACTCATTCTAATGAGTCTCTAATTAAAGCCAGTCAGCTAGTATCACTGTGTTCAGAATGTCATCAGACACGCAACTCTTCACTCTCCCAGTCTGTAAGCACAATCTATTTACTTCTGCCCTAGAAATATGTAACTAGGACAAGTTACAACTCCATTACAAAACTGTCTCTGTGTTAGGAAAATACTTCTTTATACTGTGTTCCATTTTCACAATTTTCCTTACACACACTGGAAATTAAAAACTGCACCGTGAGGCTTGGCAGTTAGCCAGTGGTGGAGCATTGGCCACTGTGTGTGAGATTCTGGGTTCTACCCCATATGGCCAGGAGACCCACACATCCCTGGGGTGGCTCAGTGTTAACAGTGTGACTGGTACAGTAAGCCTCTGCCCTGGGGGCTGCATGGTGTGTGAACCGGGCTCAGGGGCAGGAGTACCAAGAACACGAGACTCTAATGCTTGGGTAACACTACTACCACAGGGACGAAAGCTTTAGATTCATCTCACATAATATGAAGAAGGCAAGATGCTATCAGTGAGAAAACCCTAGAAGGACTTCTAAATTTACTGTTAAAACTTTCCAAGTCATTGACTACTACTAACATTTTCTTTTCTCAGGTGTCTAGGTTAAGTTTTACCAAACTGACTTCTCATAACACAATAATACAATATTCTCCTGATAGTCTATGATTTAAAGACTTTTCAGAGAGAGGAGGAGTTCCCAGCAGAGTTTCACAGTGAGACTTTACTAAAGATCAGCTCGTTAGGATCCAGGGTTTGCACTGCTCACATTGTTAGAATGAAAGGTGAGTGAGCATGCGGGCGGTTCCCACGTAAACCCCGCTGAGTGCTCTGCTCAGCAGCTGCCTCGGTCATGGTCACTGGGGCTGCCTCTCCTAACCCTGGGGCAGGTGTGACAGCAGCGGTTCTCAACCTTCCCAATGCTGCGACCCTTGACCATGAGTTCCTCATGTTGTGGGGACCCTTAACCATAAAGTTCCTTTTGTTGCTACTTCATAACTAATTTTGCTACTGTTATAAATCATAAGGCAAGTGTCTGACATTTCTGATTGTTTTAGGTGGCTCCTGGAAAAGCCTTGTTATTCCCCCAAGGGTCACAACCCCCAGGTTGAGAACTACTGCACTGTGGTCAGGGCACATCTGTGTCAGTGCTCAGAAGGCATGTCCAGGTCTGTGGTCACAGCCTGCCTGGATCCCAGGACTCCTGAGTGTACTGCACTCAGATGGAGCTCTGTGCGGGTGTGGCCCTGAGTGCATGGCACTCTTGCATTCTGTGCTCAGAGTTCCCTTTGCTCACAGGCCTCCCCACAAGTGGTTCTCGTTTCTGCGCCCACCGCTCGCTCCCTACCACAGCACAAGGAGGGGCTGGCCCGCTTCTTGGGCCACCGTCTCTGTGATACGCACTATACTGCTTTCTTTTCCCTCGTTCTCAGTTTCTGCATCTGTTCCCTGCTCTCCCCACAAAATCTCTACATTATAATCCATACTCTGCTACAAAACAAAAACCCCTACCATGTTTTCACAAAGGTCCATAAGAATAGCTGGTTTTTATTCACTCTCATCTTTAGACTGTTCTTAGTTTCCCTGTATCTACAAGACTAATAAACATTTTAGTTACATGAATATAAAGTACCAAACATAAGAAAATTATTTTATACTGACTAGAAAACCATTTTCAGACTTTTCCCAATCTAGTACTGCTGCTCCAAAAATCACAACTTCCAGTCCTCTGAGGCGTGCAACGGTCTGGATGTAAAGTGCTCAAGCGACAAGAAACCTCAGCCCCCAGTGCCAAATGCTACAGCACAGTACCATTTCCTTCGCCATGTCCTCTTACCAAACTTGATAGTTTTTGGGCTGCTCCTCAATTATTGCAGTGATGTAGTTCATTTCCTCCTGTAGATCCTTTTGAAGTGACCTTAGAAGAACTCTCCGAAAATGCCTACAGCAAAACACCAAAGTCAAATAAAGCCGTGAGTCAGGAATACAACATACGACAGCAGGCTGGTGCTCACTTGGCAGGGCCAATATACATTCACAAGAGCTTATACCTAGCCACAGTCACACATCTAGAGCTGGAAGAACGGAGCAGTTCGTGTAAACAGAGAGGCCCATAACAAATGCAGCACAGAAGGAGTGAATTGTTGAGCCTTAAGGGATGGGAAGATGGGTAACTAAAATGTTATTTACAGGTAATATTCTGAATTCTATAATAAAAAAACAAAACACTTCCTTTTCGATAGGATACAGTTCACATACACTATATAATAATTATGTTACAAACATTATCAAATGTTACTTACAAACGGAATAAGGCTTTCTACAGGGCGTGCTGGCACATCCCGTAAACCCCAGCTTCAGAAAGCAGAGGCAGGTAACTCTTGAGTTACCTGGACTATATTGGACTATACTGGACTAGCCTATATAGAGTTCTGGCCAGCCAGGGCTACACAGTGACATTATGTCTCCAAAACCAAAATAAGACAAACTGAACAAAAGAAACAACGATGGCAACAACAAAAGCAACCAAGAAAAGATAACCCAGGAGGTTTACATGCAGTAAGAGTCTATCCAGAAGAAGACTGGAGAGGAGAACACATCAACTACAACTTAAAAGAGATCAAGGCGAAGCTTAGGGCCAGGAGATGGCTCAGTGGTTACGGAGGTTAAGTTTCAAACCCGAGACAAGCAGCTGAGGGCCTCCAGGCTCTCCTAGCATCCCCCAGTCCCTACCTGTGACAGGCGGAGTATGGCTGGCATACAGTCCCCTGCCATAAACCTTCCAGTTCAGGGGCTGGGCTGCCTCTTCCCTATGTAATCCAGACATTTTGGTTACTTGTTCTCTCTGCCCCTCACTGTTTCTGCCCTCTCTCTGAGTTCTCTCTGTCTCCCTGTCTGCATAGGGACTTCTCTAGCCCTGGCCCTGAGACTGGTGAATTCACCAGGGAGCTATTCCCAAATAAACCTGCTTTTATACTTTTAATCCAGCTTGAACTGGCTTACTATGCCAGCAGAGAAACATAAGAGCACTTGTTCTTACCTGGGCTCAGTCCCACATGGCGGCTTACAGCTACCCTGTAACTCCCGTGCCAGGGGATCCCACGCCCTCCTCTGACCTTTGAGGGTACCAGGCATGCATGTGGTACACAGATACACAGGCAAGCAAAACATTCAAATGCATTTTTTAAAAAGGGGTTTAAAAGAGGAATGGGAATTTTTTTTCCCACAACTGAGGTTAAAAAAATAAAAAGAGGAAACTGCAAAATTTTGAAGGATTTTGGCTTCTACGGTAGAAATCTATTAGTAAAGTCAAAGGCCAAAGACAGAAAAAAAAACCCTTTCAAATAAATCTAAACTTGAAAAGACAAACTGTTTTAAAAATGTCTTTAGACGTTTTGCCTGCATGTACACCTATGCACACATGCACACAGTGGCCTGCATGTACACCTATGCATACATGTGCACACTGGCCTGCATGTACACCTATGCACACATGTGCACACTGGCCTGCATGTATGTCTATGCACACATGCGCACACTGGCCTGCATGTACACCTATGCACACATGTGCACACTGGCCTGCATGTACACCTATGCACACATGTGCACACTGGCCTGCATGTATGTCTATGCACACATGTGCACACTGGCCTGCATGTACACCTATGCACACATGTGCACACTGGCCTGCATGTACACCTATGCACACATGTGCACACTGGCCTGCATGTACACCTATGCACACATGTGCACACTGGCCTGAATGTATGTCTATGCACACATGTGCACACTGGCCTGCATGTACACCTATGCACACATGCGCACACTGGCCTGCATGTATGTCTATGCACACATGCGCACACTGGCCTGCATGTACACCTATGCACACATGTGCACACTGGCCTGCATGTATGTCTATGCACACATGTGCACACTGGCCTGCATGTACACCTATGCACACATGTGCACTGCCCTGCTGGGCCGCAGGAGGATACAGAGCTTCCATGGCTGCTGGGAACGAGATCTAGTTGCTATTTAAGAGCACAGCAAGCTTTTAATCCTAGTAGAGGCCAACAGAGCTATGAGTGTGAGGCCGGTCTGGTCTACAGAGAGTTCCAGGGCAGCCAAGCCTACACAAAGAAACCATGTCTTGAAAACCAAACCAAACAAACAAATGAACAAAGCAACACGTGCTCTAACCATCGATCCGCCTCTCCTAACACATCTTTAACACTTTTATCCACACAATCTTCTCTAAGTTTTCTTCTACTCAAGGACCTGCTTTGAAAAAAATGAGAAAGTAAATCAAGAAAAGAGTTGGGTGTGGTGGCTTATGCTTATAATCCCAACACAGGGGACAGGGTGTGTGTGTATACACACACATACACACACACACAAAGGAACAGGAGCAAGAGCAGGCAGATCTCTGAGTCTGTGGGCAGTGTGGTCGGCATATGGAGACCTGGAGGTTTTGTTTGTTTGGGTTTTTTGCCTTTGTGTTTTATTTAAAAACAAAATAGTAAATGGCAAAGGATTTGTACAGTCTGAAAAGACGCCAGAGTGTGACACATTTACAAGTTACAGAGTCTGGAGGGAATGACTTACCATTACATAGGAAAGCAAAGCAAACAAGACCAGCCATCTCAGCTGGTGTGCATGCGGCTTGCCAGCCTGGTGCTGCTGGGCATGGCGCACAGGCCTGTAACTCAGCTCCCAAGAGGCAGATACAGAAGTAACTACCTACCAAGTTTACGGTCAGCCTGGGCTATGTAGTCTGCTTTATAAAACAGAAACAGGGCCAGGTGAAGCGGCTTAGAGGGTAAAGGGCATGATATCAACCAAGCCCGAAGACTGAGTTCAATTCCCGAGACCCATGCTGTGGAAAGAACTGACTCCCAAGGTGCTGTGAGATGTATGTGAGATTGTATACATAGACACAAATAAACGTTAAGTTAAAAAATGAAAACAAAATGCTCTCTATTAAAGGGCATATAACTATCCTATGAGGCTCAGAATAGCAGGAAGCATAACTCATCTGTGGCATAAAGAGGCACAGCTGACTCTGCATCTTTCATAGAAAGAATTATGTCGACAACGCAAAAATAAACAGTAACACAGTGTTCTCTGGTACACAGAAGTCAATTCAAGAAAATGGGAATGGGGTTCTGGTAACACAAAGGACCGACGCAGAGACTGCTGTTTTCATTCAACAGACTCTAGGGCAAATATGTGAATTATAGTCTGATGAAAATTAGAGGACCGTTGGGAAAGGAGTCACCTCGACTCTTATGCTAGCGGTGACTATTAACGGAGTTATTACTTACCACACGGTATAGTTGGCTGCGTTTAACTCAATAGCATCTCGGGTGAGCTTAAAGGCTCGTTCGCTTCTTTCATCACGCTGCAGAACAGCTCGGAAGTAATCGTAAACATCTCTAACTGGAGACAAAATACAGTATGTGAGGGTCACTTTCCGTTTAACACTGGAACCACAGTATGAACCCCATTACACATTTATGTGGTCTTTGTATGTGTATCATTTATATACCAGAAGTTCATGGCTCAGCAGTTAAGAGCACTTGCTGTTCCTACTGAGGACCTGGGTTTGGTTGATGTTTGGTTACTACTGATGTAAACATTTCTGTGTAAACATTGCTATTTCTTCTAGAAATATTACATGGAAATATTTCAGATAACGTTTTCATGTAGTTATATACTCTGAAATTTTCCTTACTATTTTTTTGTTGTTGTTTTGTTTTCTCGAGACAGGGTTTTTCTGTGTAGGCCTGGCTATCCTGGAACTCACTCTGTAGACCAGGCTGGCCTCAAGCTCAGAAGTCCACCTGCTTCTGCCTCCCAAGTGCTGGGATTAAAGGCGTGTGCCACCACTGCCCGGCTTTTCCTTACTATTTTATTTTATATCTAACCTCATAATGCCTTCATCACAATAAGAACTAAATATTATTTTTTTTGCTTATCTTTTTTTTCCCCTGAGAGATGGAAAATGATGTCTCTCTTTTTTTTTTTTTTTTTGGTTTTTGGTTTTTTTGAGACAGGGTTTCTCTGTGTAGCCCTGGCTGTCCTGGAACTCACTCTGTAGATCAGGCTGGCCTCGAACTCAGAAATCCGCCTGCCTCTGCCTCCCAAGTGCTGGGATTACAGGCGTGCGCCACCAAGCCCGACTGAAAATGATGTCTCTTGACCAGAGACAATCTGCTTGTCGTGCTGGGGATCAAATCCAGGGGCACTGCATATACTAGGAAGGTGTTCTATCAAAGCGACATCCCTACCCAAAGATTATTTGCTTACATTTGCATATGGATTATTTATTTTGTTTCAGAATATCAATTCAATTTTAATTTATTTTTATGTTTATTGATTAGAGGTATATCAATAAGATATAAGGATACTTTTATCTAAACCCAGAGCCAACAGAAGAAAGCCTTTGAAGGAAGCACGTAAGACACTTTGGTCACACACTCAGGCCTCACAGTCACTGAGGCCTGCTTTCAGTGCTTCCGAGCCTTCTAGTTCTGCACTAGAAGGACAGATGAACTGTTTAGTACTACATTTCCATACTCGATATGTGGCAGCCCCCATACCATTGTTCTTCCTTTTAAAACATTTGTTTACATGATTTCATAATCAGTAAATAAATCAATAAATGATCTTTGCAAAAAGAAATGATCTTAGAAAACAAAGCATTAACTGAGAATAAAAAAATTTACACATGCAAACGTACAGACACATACAATTCCAAAAATAGCACTTCATCTATTTACCCTTGCCTAGAAGAACAATCACCATCTGTATGACCTCCTATGGACAGAAGAGTTCACACTCATGGTAAAAAAAGACTACTTTGTTCAAGAAAACATCAGTACATACATTTCAACTGAGGCGTACACTATACAGCTATACAGCTCAAATATATTTTAAAATGCTGGTACTTGAACAACTAAAGCTTACTTTAAATAAAACAGTAATTCATCTGTTATACTTTAACTGCAAATTAAAAGCACAACCATACAATAGCTATTTTGCATTATAATGTAACATTCATTGCTTTGAATATCTCCATCCCCGGAATAAAATATGAAGACAAATGACAAAGAAAACATTAACTCACCAAAGTAATTCAGGTTCTTATTAAACAAAAATCTCTCACTTTTCTTACTATATGGTTGCAAATTTCACCTTTGTCAAAAGCTCAACAAACAGAGATTTCCTAGTAAACATGAACTTACACTTTTCACTGTAGATGATCTGGACCACTGGATTAGGGCCGTCGTTCTGGGGCACGGGGTCTATATCAGCCCACTCTGCCCTGTCCCTGAAAACAGACATGTTCCCCATGAGTATATTCAAGAAAAACAATCTTGGCGCTTTTGGCTTTTTTGTTTCTGTTTGTTTTTAATTGGTAACAATCATTCAATCAAATGCAGATCTTAATAAAATAGTTGGATTTTCCCATGCAAACCTCTGCCACTTTGTTTCTGTTTTATTTTAAAAATAAAACAGAAACCATCTTTGGATTATGAAAAATGAGTAAGGGGCTGGAGACACGGCTCAGCAGTGAAAAGCATTTGTTGCTCTTACAGAGAGCCAGAGTTGAGTTCAAAGCACCCACATAGAGATTTGAAATTATAATTCCAGTTCCAGGGAATCTGATGCCCCTTTCTGAACTCCGTGGGTAGTAGCGCCCATGTGCACAGACACACACCCAGGCACACACATTGAGTAAAATACTTTTTTTCTTTTGGATTTTCGAAAACAAGGTTTTCTCTTAGAACTTGCTCTGTGGACCAGGCTGGCTTTGACCTCACAAGAGATCCACCTGCCTCTGCCTCCCAAGTGCTTTTACTAAAGGTGTGTGCCACCACCAACTGGCTTAAAACACCTATTTTTAAAAAATAAAATTTAACAAATCAACAATTTCAAATTTATGCTGTTGCAATATGTGGTTTTCTAAAAAGTATCCAAGTTTTAACTTAAAAATTAACTTAAACTCATTCATTTAGTAAGATTCTGGAGTTAGTATTTTTTTTTAAACATGAATTTTAGTAGGAACTAAACTTTTAGACTCAAATGAGGACTGGGGATATATCTCAGGAAGTAAAATATAGGCATAAAGTCCTAGGTGTGATACCTCAACAACCCCTTCCCCCCCAAAAAAAAATCAAAGGAAGCATTATGAGTTATTATTACTAGAGAGAAGGCCTGTTAGGGTCACTAACAGGCAGAGAGAGTGCCTGGGTGTGGGACAATGCCTGCCTAGCATGAGGGAGAGAAGGCTCTGGAATCTGACAATTGCCTAAGCTGGAATATTAGCTTTGCAACTTCCTGTGTGAAGTCATTAATCTATCTGGATGTCGGTTTCTTCATTTATAAGATGAAGGTAATGTTACCAGTCAACTTTGGAAGGCTACTTTGAGAAGGAATAACAGATTATGAGTACTTTAAACCTGCATGCATATTGTAAGTACACTTCCAATTCAGGGAACAGTCTCAAAACAACCGTGTAATTGAGACAACAGGCGCTTATGAAGACTTCAATGAACGGCTCAGTGTGACCAGCCTCTACTTATTTTCTTCTTCTCTATACCAATCAGTTACAGCAGACATTTGTGGTATACAGTTAACCTTGAAATTGCATCCCTTATGTAAGAATATAGGGAAAAGAATGACCTGCTAATATATGTAAAACCTACAGTCTGGAGAGAGGCACGGCAAACACTGTCATTTAGTCCTTCGGAAATCAGACAGCCATCCGAAGAAGATAATTCACAAATCAGAGGAAAGTTCTGAGAGCTATGGGACCCCACAACCAATCTCAAGCCACCCAACTGCAGACACCTCTGCATAATGCCTTTCACTCATTCATGAAAACACGGTAAATGAATCATCTAAAGGGTTTAGGTAGAGCTACAGAAAACAGTAAGTACTTTTTGACAAGGAACTAGGGAACATGGAAAGGACACAAGGGATGAGCACTGTGGCAAAGATGAAGGAAAGGCAAGAAAGTTCTCTCCAGTCAGCAGAAGGCATGCAAAGGCCTGACAGCGTTTGTAACGAGCAAATCTTGCCGCTTAAATTAAATGATTCCGTAGCAAGCTGTCAAAAGGGCACCTTTCAGATGATGGACGGCCATCAGCAGGGCAGCACTGCGGGACCACGGAAGTGTCACCGCACCCTAGCTTCAGAAGATCGCCGCCGCAGCCCGCCGGTACCCGGGGCTGCGCGGACACGGAGGGCGCCCCCGTCCGCCCGGCTGCGGCGTCGCTCGCACTCAGCCTTGGCATCGCAGCTCAGCCCCGGCCTCCGGCGCCGCGGCCCGCGGGAGGGCGTTACCTGTACAAGACATAGGTGGGCGAGTCCAGGCTCAGAAACCCGTCGTCCATAGGGGACGCCGCCGCTTCCCCGGCCTCGGCCGCCATCTCTTCTTCCTGCGGCTGCTGTGCCGGCGGCGGGGGAGGCGGGGGCGGCGGCTGCTCTGGCTGGCCCGGCTCACCGCCTGGCGCAGATTCCCCGACCCCTTCAGTGGCCGCCATCTCGCCTCAGTCCGCAGCAGAGGTGGTGGTGGAGGCCCCGCCCCCTCCGCGGCCCGCCCCGCCCCCGGCGTGGCCCACTTCCGGTTCCTCGGGTCCTACCATAGAGGCGTGGGGTAGAAGGCCCGGCCCGGAGGTCTGGCCAGGATACATACCTACTGTACTCGCTGCTGTGGTTTCCAGGTCACCTTCCCGACTTCAGGTTTTCAGACGCCTTTAGGTGCTTCTTGACAAGCAGTGATATCAGTTGCTGTTTCCTTCTTTGGGTAACTTTTCTATTCCTTTGCTTTTGTTTCTTTTTCAACGCTCGGGATGGAACCCGAAGACTTGCAACATTCTAGGCTTGTGCTCTACCATTGAGCTATGTCTCCAGTCCCCAGCTGTCCTCTTCTTTTGGACTGTGGACTTTTGGACTTCTTAGGAGCGTGAAGAATTGCAGATGATGCGCAGCCAACCACCTCTCTATCCCCTCAGGGTTCCCCTTTAACCTTGAAAGGACTTTTCCATTCTTTCACATTTTACATATTTTTCATTGCTAGGAGTTTGTATAAAGCAGCATTTTATTAATGGGGGGGGGGAGGGAAGCGTCAAAAGGGCACCTTTCTGATGATGTACGGCCATCAACAGGGCAGCACTTTGGAATTAAATTTGGATTCTGTACGAGTAATACGCCTGTATGTTATACATGTTGGGAGCGCCTTTCTAAATATTCTAGGGAATAGATATATTTAATTAACAAATATTTACTACCAAAGAGGCACCAGGATCATTCGCAGCAGTGCAAAAACCAAGGTGTCTGGTCACCGTATATTCAAGGGAAGGTTCTTAAATCAGGACTGATTGAGGCAAAGTGGGAATAAAGAGACTGATGTCTTGAGAAGCATATTGTCCTTTAATTAGGAAAAAAGATGGACATGGGGCCTGGAAGGTTTTATAGGGTAGAAAAGCATCTTTTGGGATTCCAGCAGAAATTGGTATGTGATTTTAGCAGAAGTTTCCTGGAATCCTAACAGGCCACAGGTGTTATCAGTCAAACCAACTTTTCTATCCTGAGTTTCTCAGTGCTCCTGTGCTAGTAATCAACCTAGGACTTGGAAATGCTAGTATCAACCCCCGCCATTATATTACTAATCCCCACACCCACCCTACCAAGATATACAAAAAGTGTAAAGACTGCACTATATAATTCTAAACATTAAAAAATATTTACTCATTAATTTATATGTATGTGTGTGTGTTTGAGTTATGTGCCAGAAGGGAGCACCCATCCTTGGGAGGACTTGTCAGAAATTCCCTTTGTTCCCAAGATTATCCCTTAAGACCCTCCATAGGTTGGGAACTAGGGTTGAGTGGATTTGTGTTTTCCAGTGCAAATGAAAGTTCTGTTTATCTGAAATGTATTCGGTACATGTCTGTAACAGAGGCGTTCTTCCGCACATCCTCATTCTTATCTAAGAGTATCCAGGACGCCCATAGGATTCCAAGGGCGAGGTATCTCAGTGGTGCTGACTTTGAAAAGACTAGGGTGAAACTATCCTGTTCTGACTGCATTTCTGTTTGCCTGGACAGTTCTCAGCTCACTACCCTCCTCCCCGCAATGGTCACATCTGCCTTGACCAAAATATGTTGCAGATTTTTATGGCCTAGATGTATCAATCAAAAAGTAAACAGAAATAACTAGAAAAGATATGTCAAAAATAATTCACGTTATGTCTAAAATAATTACTATGCTCTGGCAGGAATAAATGTTTTAAGGTTTCTCTGACTCTCATGTAACACTGATGTAAATTGTGGTCTTTGTGGTTTATGCCTTTAAGAACTCTATATCCCCTAGCATGTCCACCAGGAGACTTTTCAGAGGCATAAGTGACTCTTGGTCTGACATTGATAAAAAGGACTTAAAAACTTTTAACTGGCTTAATCAGCATGGTTGTTAGTAACTATCTTTCACAGATCATTACAGTTTGGATGAGCATGCCCTCCAGAGGCTCATGTTTGAATGCTTCCTCCCCAGTTAGGGAGCTGGTTGGGAAGGATTAGAAGGTCTGGCCTTGTTGGAGTAGGTGTGGCCTGGTTGGAGGTATATATCACTGGTGATGGGCTTTGAAATTTCAAAAATCTCACACCAGGCCCAATGTGATGGTTTGAATGAAAATGCACCCCCATAGTCTCCTGGGGGTGTGGCCTTGTTGGAAGTTTGCCACCTGGGGATGGGCTTTGAGCTTTCAAGTGCTCAAGCCAAACCCAGTGTCTCTCTCCTCCTGCTGCCTTCCTTCCTGAGCTCTCAGCTGCTCTCCATATCTGCCTGCACACCGCCACGACGACAATGGACTGAACCTCTAGACCGTTAGCCAGCCCCAATTAAATGCATTCCTTTAAAGAGTTGTCCTGGTCACGGTGTCTCCTCACAGTGATAGCACGTTGACTAAGACACCCAGTCTTTGTTGTTGTTGTTGTTGTTGTTGTTTTGTTCTTTTGTTTTTTGGATTTGGTTTTTTTGAGACAGGGATTCTCTGTGTAGCTCCAGATGTCCTGGAACTCACTCTGTAGACCAGGCTGGCCTCGAACTCAGAAGTTCACCTGCCTCTGCCTCCCAAGTGCTGGGATTACAGGCGTGCGCCACCACCACCCGGCAAAACACCCAGTCTTGAGCGTTCTCTCTCTACCTGCAACTTGAAGACAGATGAGAGCTTTAAGCTACTGGTCCAGCACCATTCCTGCCTGCTACCATACTTCCTGCCATGATGTTCATGGACTGGAACTATAAGCAAGTCCTCAATTAAATGCTTCTTTTTATTTTTATAAGTTGCCTTGGTCTTGATATTTCTTTTTTTTCTTTCTTTTTCTTTTCTTTTCTTTCTTTCTTTCTTTCTTTTTTTTTAATTGATTTTTTATTTTTTTATTTTTATTTTTTTATTTTTTTTGGTTTTTTGGATTTGGTTTTTTCGAGACAGGGTTTCTCTATATTGCCCTGGCTGTCCTGGAACTCACTCAGGTGACCAGGCTGGCCTGGAACTCAGAAATCTGCCTGCCTCGAACTCAGAAATCTGCCTGCCTCGAACTCAGAAATCTGCCTGCCTCTGCCTCCCAAGTGCTGGAATTACAGGTGTGCACCACCACTGCCTGGCTTCTCTCTCTCTCTCTCTCTCTCTCTCTCTCTCTCTCTCTCTCTCTTTCTCTCTCTCTGGTCTTGGTGTTTCATCACAGCGCTGTTGTAAGACAACATATTTACTATTTTGGTGGCTCTCAAGGTATATCTCCGAGAATTGCTAAGAAGGACAATTTTTTTCATTTTTGATAGAGAGTGGCTACAAAGGTGACTTTGAAGGCACTACAGCATACTAAAGTCAGGAGATAAGACATGTTTTTATACATTAAGTGGGGTTTCTGGAAGTCGAAGAAAATTACAGGTTTACAGCTGGGCAAGGAGGAAAATTTTGTATATTTAATTTTTAAGCACATCTGTGGCCATTTTAACATTCTTTTTTTCTTTTTTCAAAAGATTTATTTATTCATTATATATAAGTACACTGTAGCTGTCTTCAGACACACCAGAAGAGGGCATTAGATCCCATTACAGATGGTTGTGAGCCATCATGTGGTTGCTGGGATTTGAACTCAGGACCTCTGGAAGAGCAGTCAGTGCTCTTAACTGCTGAGCCATCCATCCTGCCCCCATTTTAACATTCTTATCAGCACTCTCTCTATATAAAATGTTTTCTTTTTGTCGGCAACTTTTACCACAAATGTATTGAATTTTTTATTTCCATGAGTATTTTGTCTGCACGTATGTCTGTGTACAACCTGCATGCCAGGGAACTTGAGTTACAGATGGGTGTGAGCTGCCATGTAGGTGCTGGGATTCAAACCTTGGCTCTCTAACTGTGGACCAATCTCTTCAGCCCTCTTTGATTCACAGATGTTGAAACTTCAACATGAAGTGCTATTACTCAAGATCCCGTACTTTCTTTTTCTACCTTTCAATTCTGCCTCAACGTTAACATAGCTCTATTGAGGAAGAAGCCATGTTTAAGCTTTGCTTTTAAGAACTCTGGCCGGTGGCTGGGTATATATCCCCATGGGTAAGAGCATATACTTGCCTCTCCAGAGGGCCTGAGTGTGCTTCCTAGCGCTTATAAGGCAGCTCATAAACCTTTCTAACTCCAGCTCCATGGGATCCTATGCCTTCTTCTGGACCCCACAGATATCTTTACTCTCACATACATATACCCACATATATAATAAAAATTAAAAAATGATGAGTCTTTAAAAAATCACATACATAAATACACTGTTAAGGATAAAGAGAGGACAGGACTCACTAGAGACACTCAGACAGGTCATCCTTCAGGATTTATTAAGGAGGTCATTAACTGCAAACAGGATGATACTGGGTCAAAGTTGAGAGAGGCTCAAACACATAGTAGTGGTTTAAATCACAGACGATCGCAGTGGGAAAACTGAACAGATGTTGATTTACAGTAAACAAATTATGTAGCTACTTAAGACATTAATTAGTAGGCTTGAAGTTTATTGACGATGGACCCCCAAATCAGGTTCTTTTCCACCTCCAGTGCCCCTGTAACATCTACATTTCAAGTAAGAGGGAAGGTATCCCAACTCCGTCCTGCTACAGATGCCTCACTGATGCCATAATGGAGGGAGAGGCTGCCTCTCCTGAGGCCTGGAAGAGGCCGTTTTCCCGGTAAACCACGCCTGCTTTTACAGGTTTGCACATTTAATCTACAAGTTAACAGCTTTCTTCTGTGCGTATGTGAGCATGTGTGTGGTGGACCATGGACGGCTTTGGTGGTTGTTTCTCAGGGACCATTCACTTTGTTTTTGGGGAAGGCCTGGAACCCACAGATTAGGCTGAAGTGAGCTGTCTTTACCATCCTGGTACTGGGCTTTTCAAATTCAAGACTTCGTACTTGCGTGGCAAGCATTTTATTGACAGAGGTATGGCCCCAGAACTGTTGTTTTTGGCCAAATGAATAAGATCTGAGTTCTGTTTCCTGTCCTGGGTTGAGACATAGCAATCTAAAAATGCCTAAATGATTAGATATACCCCTTCCCTTATTAAATTAATCCACATGAAAAGCTGACTTCAGAGATGACTACTGGCCCACTTGACTGTAGGTTTGTACAATTATCTACGTCCTTTGCCACCATCTGTTTTCTCTCTGAGGTTTTCTCTGTAGTAGTGCCTTTGGCCATTGATGGCCTCTGTCCCCCTGTAATAAGTCCTGTCTCATCTGCATTTTTGAAAAAGAACATTTTTGTTACTTTAGTTATGTGTGTGTATGGTATATGCATATGAGCACAGGTGCCACAGAGGCCTCTGCAGGGGCTTCCCCTGGAGCTGGAGTTATAATTGGTTATCACCTGTCTGACAAGGGGACTGGGAACCAAACTCAGGTCTTCCACATTCTTTTGACAGACACAGCACAAGTCAGTTTGACTAGGGATTATGTGTTCCCTTTTGAGTGATTTTAGTTTGGTTGATAAAAGAATTTTAGGAGTCCAAAAGTTGAGGACTACCACTTTGTAAGTTTGAGAGAGAAGCAGCAGGGCAGGCAAGTTGTAAGTCTTAGCAGCTCCTGTGAGGAAGGTGGGGTTAAGAGGAAGAAAGTCTTGTCTGCTGGGCTAGGTCTGAAAAAGCAAGCAGGCTCACAGTGGATTTCTGCGGACACGGGAATAGGGAGAAAGGAGTCTACACGAAGTGTTTACAGGGTCAGGGCAAGAATACTTAGGGCTTTGTTCAGTATCTGGAGAGAGACCAGAGGAAAAGGAAAACATTTGGGTGAAAACACTGGCGTGGGCCTGGCAGTGCAGACCTGTCAGCAACTGTTCTGTGGGACAGACTTCTGGTGAAATTCTTATGTGTACATTTCATCAAGGGAAGGTTAGTCTTTGTGTCAGTGTGGCATGTTCTCAGGTGTATCAGCACACCCAGGCAGGGTGGTCTTGTGGCCACGGGACTGATGAGCTACCTGGATCAACTCTTCTGTTGAGACAGGACCTCACTATGCAGCCCTGGCCACCTGCCTCTGCCTCCAGAGTGCTGGGGCTAAAGGTGTGGCCAGCACAGCCAGGTTGGATCAGCTCTTAAGGGAGGGGAAATTACCACAGTTTTAGGGATAGATTAGAATGTCGTGCTTCCACTCAGGGTCAGAACTCAGATCTCATTCTTCTGAGGAGGACGAAATGGTTTTCCAGCCTCAGGATCTCCTCTTTCCCCCTTTCATTCTAAAATCATAAGAAAGGTGTTAATCGTGATGATTCCCTTTCTTGAGTGTTGCCTGGAAAGGGGAGGCTGTCCATCATCAATGGCTTCCAAGACTGTTAATGTCTGCCCACCTAACTGCAGCAATGCAAAAATCAAGTGTAAAAACCAGACAAATTGTTAAATGTCAGTCACAGAGACAAAGAGCAGAAAACACAAGCTCTGTGCTGGATTTTATACAAGTCTTTATTTACAACTTGTTTAACAACTGTACACTTTTTGCAGCCTTGAAAACAGTTTTTTGTACTTGAGTGGGAAAATATAGTTTGACCAAATCTTAACTTTTTCATATACATATATTATATGCATATATAAACACTCATATATAACAAGTTGGCAGTCATAAAATCAAAATAAACCAGAAGGAAATGTAGGATTGAAAAAACCCAAAAAACCCTACCTTTACAAGTTCATTTTTGTGACTTTACATACATTTTTAACTGAAGTCTCTAAGTCATTTTCCTCAGCTAAACAGTGGGAAGACGCACGAGACTCAAGCCTGGCAAACTTGGTAAACAGGAGGGAAACGCTTGAACACCGTTACGTACAGTTTTGTTAAATCTGAGTTGAGGTGAGGAATGCAGAACCTGAAGTGACATCGTTTCTAGATTACAATGACAAGGAATAAAACCTCAAAACTATCAGTTCAATCGTGGGAATCTCTTACATAACAAAAGATGGATGTTATAAATGGTTGGCAATCTAACAATGGGAGATCTGCAATAAACCTGGAAGTTATTCTTCACAGTACAAATTATTATGAATTATAGAATCCATAAATGCCAAACTTAGGAATGACAATGAATTTTAGTACATCTGAATTGTAAGAAACTAAATCTATGAAAAAAAACCAAAGTAAATTGTTATGGAAGTTAAGTACCAGGTCACTGACTGGGATCTGTGTACAGTCATTTCCTACATTTATAATAAAATGTTACTTACTTAAGAGCATATGAAAATTATCCTTAACCAATGAGTCTTTGTGGAATACATATTCAATTCGACTCTCAAGAAAAATGAACTCATACGTGTCATTTGCTCATCTGTACCTGAATTATAGTAATAATCTCATGACTTGTTTGGAAATTGACAATACTGTTCTGATTTTGCTGCCTGATCATGAACCTTTAGAAGAGAAAGAGAAAGCACTGCCACTTGTGTGCAGTAAAGGCTCTACTAAGCTCAGTCTGACTCAAAAGAATTAGAGCTGAAGTAGAGAGTGGTAGACCACACCTTTAACCCTAGTACTCAGGACGCAGGGTAGGAGGATCTCAGTGAGTTCTGGGCCAGCTGAGACTAAAGAGAGGCTGTCTCAAGAAAAAACCAGAGTACTCTAATATGCAAGGCCTTAGGTTGGATCTCCAACACTGCAAAACTCCAGAAAAGCAAAAACAAAACAAAACTAACACAGCCAGACACATTTAAAAGATGTCCCTTAGTTTTATTTGAAAAGGTCAGTATAATCTTTCAAATTAAATTACGTACTTTAGTATAGTGAAGTAAACTCAGTTCATATTTCCAATGTTTTCATGAGTTAAGCATATTCTGTAATAGCAAATGTCTGCTTCATTCAGAATAAAACAACTGACTCATCATTTGAGTAAGTAAGAGCCGGGGACCAAATAACCTAATTATCTGGCCTTAACTGTACTTTTGAAGTAGAAGACAGCCAAACATGAATTTAAAGCTTATAGGGCAGAAACAGTGACTTTCATAAGATATAGATTTAAATAATATGGGACCATGATGTTTACTAATTTTTGAGAATAAATTAAATATTTATTATCAGTTTCTCCTGGATGACAACTAATACAATCAATTTAAAAAATATGAAAGGGAGAAATGACTGAAAATATTATGAAATGATTTATAAAATGATTTAATTATATCAATTGATAAAGCATTGATAATTTGTGTTAGGAAGCATATACTAAAAAACTCACAATATGGGGCTTTGTTTTTTTTCCAAGGCCAAAGTATTGGTACAAAATTTTTACAAGGAAGAAATACTTTTTACCTGTTAAATCCTTTAGCAACTGCTAGTTACTGACCTGTGTTTTCTTTCCTTTTCTGGCATAGTTTTCTGCACTGAAGGAACAGCCTATATCCATGCTGTCCACTGCACACACATGAGCACTGAACAACCGACACATGATTAGAGTGCTAAAGTGGAGTGGAATTTCACCATACAGCCCTGAATGGCCTTGCCTTGGGGAAATCCTCTTATGCCAGCCTTTTAAGTGCTAGAATTAAGACTGGCACACATGGCAGAAGGTACTGACTTGGACTGTAACCCACTCTAAGTAGATCACAAAAAGCTACAAGTTAGGACACTTAGAAACTTATCCATTGAACATTTATATACATGATGCTTAAAACACTGTATATTGTTTTGTACTCCTGCAATTGTTTCTGTTTTGAGGCAGGCTGGATTTGCATCTTCTGTTGCCTCATCGGAATTCAAACTTGTGATCCTGGTGCCTGAGCCTGCTGTTGGGATTATGGGTGTGTGCCACCAACCTGGCTTGCTAAGTTTTAACACTGGAAAGGAGAACAAGGTCTCTATTTCCTTAAAGCTGGATGTAGATGTCTCTATTTCAATGTTGCTTCCTTCTATGTGATTAACTTCAAGTAAACTTCATCTCTCTCTCTCTCTCTCTCTCTCTCTCTCTCTCTCTCTCTCTCTCTCTCTCTCTCTGTGTGTGTGTGTGTGTGTGTGTGAGAGAGAGAGAGAGAGAGAGAGAGAGAGAGTCAGCTGCCAGACTTTGACTCTGGACTGGAGCCAGGTAGTCTTGTGCAATTTAGTCACATGCTCTCTTACTGGAGCTAGACTCCTTGGCCCAAAAGACACAAACTTTTTACACTATTAAAACACGTGTATTTTCTTTTTTTTTAAAACAAAGCAAAACCAAAGTGTTTTTATGAGCCAACTCCCCATTCTCTGGCAGTAATCATGAGTTACTGCTCCTTAGACAAGCACCAGTGCGAGTGGTCTCTAACATGAAGGCTACTTTCAAGTTGCAAATGGAAAAATGCTGGGTCTAAAAACTCACTACCAGTATAAGATGAAACCTTTCCAAGAAAAAATTTATGAAAAAAGTCAAGGTTAAAAACCAAAACAAAAACCAAATCACAGTATAGCTACTGTTTCTGAAACACCTGGCACCTCTATTGCTTTCCTTTCTAAATCACCTTTGCTCCATTTTTAGATGATCTGATTGCTTAATTACTGGAATGTCTTGTTTCCTTCTCTTGTTGGGATTTGCAATAGTGGGGAAAAAACAAGTAGGGACAGTCTAGAGGATTTTATTTAAGAGACAACACCTCAATGGGTAAGAAAAATCTCATTAAACAGAAAGTGTTTAGTATTTTTTTTTTTCATGAGAACAGTTCTCAAATGTGTTTTTACTTGGTGTGCAGGGCACGGAGCTCAGTGGTAGAGCACTTGCCCTAGAGTGCAAGAGGCCCTAGGCTCAATTCCCAGCACAAAACCCAAAAGCTGGCTTCACAGCACTGTTCTAGTACGACGGTAGCAAGGCCAGTTACCCGTGAATTTCCAGACTCATGACACTGAGGCGCCAGCTGGAAACACCAAGCAGAGCAGAAGAGGAGAGGAAGCATTATCCAGGATTAGTGAGGTGCTGAGACTGCGTAGTATAAACAACCTATACTGAGGAGGATGGTAGATGACATTAAGTAAGATGCCTGTCTCTAATAAAACCAACTATGGAAAGGACATACAGTGACCCCTGTGGAGGCTTCCAAGCACATGAAGAACGTGGGTTCTTTCCAGTCTGCTGTCAGCTCAGAGCTTTCTCGGGGAGTCCGATCAGACATCTTGTGGGTGTGTGCAGTGCCCTCAGCATGCCAGGGGATTTGTCTTTTACTCACTCGCTTGTTCTTCTCATTTAATTCCTTTACGTTTGAAATAGATATAATTTGGGTTTTAATAATTCCCACTTTATGGGAGGGGGATTTTGAGATGATGGGCACCTCCAATTTCAGACACAAACACTTGCTTGTGAGCCTGTGGTAATGGAATGAATCAAATACATAAAGGCTTACTTTTGAATATGCTTTTGAAAGTCCACTTTTGTCTTCATTTACAGGTATTTTGTGGAGGTACAACACATTTTTAGGGGGAAATAATATTAAAACAACAGTGTGTAAACTATAACAAGTGTGATATAGATACACATTGGGAAGCTGGTGATAATTTCAGTCATCATAAATTTCTTCTTGTCTTATTCAGTCAGAGTTTCTTTAACATCCTAAATTTCTCAACTGTTAGACTAAGTAGTTAATTGCTTAATAGTTATAAAAGGAAAAGAAAATGTTCTCCCTCCCACTAATATATAGATTATATGCTTAGTTAATACTCACCTAAAGACAATTTGAAATTAGTTTTTGTCTTTTATCTTTTATCAAATAAGTGTGTAATAACAATAGAATATTTTGTTGACTAAAACTTAAGGGCCATCTACTGAGACACTGTCTGAGTGCTTCTCTTGGCTTAACATTTGCTAATTAGGCTACTATTTATCCCAATAGCCACTCTATTCTCCAACATGGATTTGTCTTAATAGCCATCTGTTACTTTTTTTTTTATTTCTATTCTCATTTACATACTATATTCAGAGTTAACCTTACAGGACATTACTAAATCTGTAAGAAAACAGAAAATACTGGAATGAGACATGTAAAGCAATCTTGGTATGTCTAGTTCTAAGTATACATACATACATATATATACACATATATATGTATACATATACACACAAATACATACACATATACACATACATATGCAAGATTTATATAACATAAATTTATATAAACCATATATATTTATGGACCCCCATATAATTTCCAAACTTCATATACAATCCATAATTAGGTTCAGGCCTGTCATTTCTCAAACCAATGTCCCTCTATTAATTTGGTGTAACTGGAGAATCCACATATATTCATATTTAAAAACCATTAAATATAAAATGTATGGTTTCCTATTCATAATACTATAAATTGGACTGATGAAAAGGTGTTTTAAAACAATCAGTACACATGTCCCGTGACATGATTAATGACTTACAAGCAAGAAATGCTATTGCCTTTGTGTTGTCTTTCATCTTATACATGAGACACTAACCACAAGACTGATGATAAGAGGGTTAGAGGCCGAGAGAGTTAGAAATTGGCTATGCTGTTAGCAAGCAAGTTAGTGACTGGCAAATTTTCTTACAGGCTTTTGAAACCTGTAGAATATTCGTTAAAAAACTTAAAACATTATTGTGTTAAAATTGGACAAATATTCAATGAAAAACATCCATCAGTTAAATATTGATTATAAAAAAGTAAAATATTGTGTGAGATGTATTGAATGCATTGAAAATAGCCTTCCTCTCGTCAAAAAGTAGGATATTCAAATAAGTTTAAAAGAGTAAGTTCTAAAACTTCTTTCTAAATGTAATAAAATTGGGTTGACAAGAAAACAAAAAACCAAACCAAACCAACTAACCAAACAAACAAACAAAAGGATTGAGTCACTTTAATTGTGATGGACTGCAGTTAACGAGGGTATTTTTATTAGATTTTTTTTTTAAAAAGCCCTTTAAGTCATGAAAAGGAAAAGAGAATATGATTAAATAATTGTTATAGATTCAGATATCCCACTTCATTCATTCATTCATTCATTCATTCATTGGTTCGTTCATCAGTACTGGGGACTGGCCATAGGGTCTTGAGTATTGTTGATAACAGGCCTCACTCCCATTCTATTTTGTTTGGCACACTCTTTTATGTTGTTATTTTATTTTGTTGAGACAGGGTCTCCCTGTGTAGACCAGGCTGGCTTTGAACGCAGAGAGATCTCCTGTCTCTGTCTCCTAAGTGCTGACACAAGGTCTCACTGTACAGCCCAGGCTGGCTTCTAACTTGCATCTTTCCAGCCTCAGGCTCCCAGGTCCGGGATGAGCCTAGATACCACATAGGGTTCACTGGTAAGCACAAGGCTGAATCAGGTTGATGGGTATCTATAGATGAAAAAAAAAACTTCATTATATGAGGATAAAGATTCCAAATACTTGGAACTGGACACAAGTTCCACATAGGGTAGCAAAAACGATGCTAAATATTTTCCTATCACTGTATGGTCAAATTATGTTTTTAAATCAAATAGATACTGACTAGATTGGTTTATATGAGGTATGGATTATAGATGTTCAGGTAAGTCCCACATTTCCAAATTGGGCATAATTACATTTGTGAACTACATGATCTGAAAAAAAAAAGAAGATTAAACATGGAAAGTAAAGAAGATATTTTAATATTTGTTTTGATTACTAACTCATGCTGAAATAAAAATTTTCAAGGCTTAAAGTATGGTTATTGTTTGAACAATAGATCAGTGCTTATGTGAAAGCAAGAGATTCTACAAAAGAATTTTATACACACACACACACACACACACACACACACGCACACACACACACAATTTACACTTGATCTTAGCCAAAAGGCCGAGAAGTGATCACACACACAATTTAATTATTTTTTTTAAGACAGAATTTCATATAGCCAAACTGACTCCATACTCTTTACAGGCATACGCACCCAGTTTATATGATGCTAGGGGTTGAATCTAGTATTTCATGTATATTAGGCAAGTATTATTATACCAACCGAGCTGCATCCTAGCCCTCACAAATACTTCACCTTTACTTAACAAGACTAACTCAGACTACTATTGAAAAGGTAAATAAGATTTTTCTCAGAGGGCATCCGACTGCTCACCTGACTTGTCTCAGACGTGATCCCTCGCTTGCCTGGACTTGCACAGCATGCACCTCGAACCACAGTGAAATCAGGACTGGTGGTTCTGACTGACCAGCTAGCTGGACTTTGTGCAGCTGAGCTCTAATTACATTAACCAAACAACTTCATGGAAATTGGACAATGTTATCCTCATTACAATTTAATTATTGCAGTAAGCTGATTTTTACACAAGATAACAGAAATAATTCAATCTTGATTAAGTTTGGAATATGGATCATTTATTTAGGGACTCAAAACTCATTTTTATTACTGTTCAGTAATTAGACAAAAGAAAATTTTGACCCAGTTTAAACTTTCTTTTTATAGATTTGTTTTATAAGAATGAATGTTTTGCCTGTATGCGTGTATGTACGTCATATGTGTGCCTGGTGCCTGTGGAGATCAGAAGATGGTATCAGATTCCCTATAGATGGTTGGTTATGCACTTCCATGTCAGGAACTGCTCCTGAGTTCCTTGGAAGTACAATAAATGCTCTTAAATGCTGAGCAACTTTCCAGGCACAGTTTTTAAAAATTATTTTTAAATATGTACAAGTGAATTAAGTTATTTTCATTTCAGATCCAAGAAACGATGATATTTACTGGATTGTTTTCTTACTAACCATAAGTGTATACTGTAGAATATAATGGCCATTTTTAAAAGTAATTTGCTTTACTTTTTTTTTCTTGGTAAACCCTGCTTAGAAGGCACAGAAAATAAGCTTCTTACAAGAACTCAGATGCTGGTGACAGCTCATCCCTGTGACACAATGACAGTGCCCTCATCCCCTTGCTAATGCCAGGACAAGATCCATGGGACAGAGCAGAAAGGCTTTAGGAAAGCAGAGGAGCAGAAGGCTTTAGAAAGCACAGGTGGTGGTGGAGGTGCAGCCCAGCAGCACTGACCTCCCGGCAGGAGACACCATGCTCACCAGGGCACCTGCAACTTCCCTGATCTCTACCAGGGAAACTGCAGTCCCCTACATCCTGACCTAAGCCACACAGTGGGAAAGGTGCCACTGTCACAGGTAAGTTTTATTCCTGGCTTTATGTCGCCTAAAGTATATTCAGATGCTGTTTCTTATGAAAGCATGTTTTATTTTATTCTGAAATATCATGAGTGATATTTCTCCCATTTACTGAAGGAAATCCACCAAACATTAAAGACAGAGCACACAACAGTGAAGGCTACAAACACTGAAATTAGCACAAAACAGATGCTGAAAAAACAAAAACAGAAAACCAGAAGCTCAATTTCCTTCTGATAGCTTGAGATATTTCCAAAACATCTACATAAAATATCTGGGTAGGTGGGTGTGTTCAAAGAGAGGCCAGGTAAGTAGAAAATAAAAATCAAAACAGTGAGATGTTCTTACCTCAGAGGTAAAATCTAGTTGACGAGTGGCTTCAAGAGTCTCCTGTATTTACATTCATGTTATTCTCCAGGTATAATTTCTCAACAACCAATAATTTTGTTAAGACCAGGAATCGTAGACTAATTTGCTTTAAAAATGGTTGAATCTCAGGTATTCTGTGAACTAAAGGTGGAGTGAGAACTATTTAAACCTACTTATTTGTGTGTGCACCTGCATCTGTTGAGTGTGGAGGCCAGAGGACACCTGGGAGGTGCTTGTCCCCTCGTCACCTGGGCCACAGAAACTGAGCTCAGGGCAGCAGGCTTGGCCACAAATTCTACTCTTCTGGCTGAGCCATGTGCTGGCCCCAATTTTTATTCTTTTATTTTCAAACTTGATCTACCATGTGGACATGGTGGCACATACCATAATCTCAGCCTTTTGGTTGGCAGAGGCAGGAGGATGGTGTTGAGTCAAAGGATTTGAGGCGGTCTGTGTAGTAATATAGCTAGATTGTCTTGAAACAAACAAACAAACAAACAAAAAAACCAGACCTCAAGTATCAGGCCTGTGTGCCTTGCCCTAGTGTAGCACTTTCCACTCTCCCATGCTTGCTGCTTCGGTCTGCCCAGGCAGACACCCTAATGCGCTTCAACATTTGCTGTGAGGGACATTTGTTGTTGTTTTTAAAGAGAAGCTTTGTGATTAGTAGTGTCCTTTCTCTAAGTTCTGATACCCTTTTTAAAGAAAAAAAATCCTCTGAGCTTAGTATGTTAGTTCACACCTATCTTTAAGAGGAGCATGTATTCATGGCAGCCCGGGCTACATAAGACTGTCTATAAAAGTAAGACAAACATGCAGGATGAATTTCTAGGTCAATATTCTTATAAAAGAGGAGGGAGTTAAAATGAAGCGCTTGAATATGGTTTCTGAAAATTCTTAATCACATTAAAGTTGAGTTAAATTATTTGTCTTTTATATAGAACTAAGTGACATCAGAACTTACAAACAGTAAGTCCATAAATAACATCTTCCACTTATTTACCTAAAAACAAACAAAAGAACCCTCTGACCTAATTTCAGTTATTTTTTTTCTTTAAAAAGTATGGTATGTAACAAGAAAAAGGCTGGAAGAAACCGTCAATATAATTCAGGATCAAATTCACAAATCAATATAGGAAAACACAAAAGGTAGATCATTTTCAAATAAATGATAGTTTAAAATTATATAATTCCCTATATAGACGAAGAACTTCACATGATTGCTTAATAGACATTCACCTATGTAAATGAATGTGGCATACAAGGTAAGCACTTTGAACAACCACATACCCAAGAAAATCTCTCCTCTTACCAATTTTTGGACTTGTAGGTAGAGTTAAGAAAAACCATAAAGAGCTCTGTCGTAACATTACATATAGAGAGTCATGTACTGATGTTAATTGAATTAAGATGTCAGCTATCCAAGATTAATTAAGAAAAGGAAAGGCTCACAGAATATATAAAACATATGAGGCATAGTCAAAGAACTGCCCCAAAGATAAGGCTACCTATATGAAAATAAATCTTTTACACGTGGAGAGCAATTGAAAGTGCATGGCTAGAATCTGATTCTTTGCTACTAAGATATTCCAAAGGAAGAAAAAAAATCCTGCCAAGTTCGTATCCTCTGTACTTTCTATCCTAATATCTTCACCAATTTCACTTCTGCCAGCAAACAATACAGCAAGAAAGAAGGAAATTTCACATAAGAACTCCAAACCTTAGAATAAGTTTAATTTCTCCCCTCTGAGTGATCCGGCCAGGTGCCCCCGGTCTGACTAGCACCTCTGCCAATGTATTCGTCTTTGCAAAAAGTGCATTTGACACCACTTCGTATAGTACAGTAAATATTTAAGTTATCTGAAGTGCATTTGGAAAACAATCGAAAACACAGATTAATACACCATAAAAAGATTAATTCCCTTTAAACAAAGACATTCTTATAAAGTATGGTAACACAGTAGGCACGATAAAGAATATAAATTGTGTATCAATTATTGGCAGAAAACCCGATTCTTTACAAAGCCCACACAAATGGGGAAGAAGACATTTTCATACAAAGAAAAAGTATTACACTATTATACAACACTTTTAATTGTACATTTACAAATTTTTGGCACATTAAAAGGAACTGAAAAGACCATAAAGTAAAGGACAAAGTAACTAAAAGATACAAGAGAGTAAAATCCTCACATGAGAAACACTAAATATTAACACAGGAGAGAAATAAAACAAGCTGGCTGAATTTCCTGAAATGTTGTTATATGTAACAGAAGTATGCTTTTTAAAAATTCCTAGTGGCAAGACCTTTCTACCTTGCTGTGGCTGGCTGGACATGGCCTGGGTAGGATCTTCTTGTGCTGGTTGCTTGTCTTTGCCTAGCCAGAAATGACTGCCCTGAACCTGTGCTAGCTAGTCTGTCTTCAGCCGCCTTTTTATGTAGAGTCATTCCCTGAAACATTAGAAGAAAAACAAAAGCGATTGGTGAAAACATAGAAGATATTCTTCAAAAATAATTGTCATCATGCAGAATTTTTACAATGAATAGCAAAGCATAATTTATTAGGAAAATTAATTCTACTTATTATGGCTTAAAAAATTTATGGATTCCTTTTCACACCAGTAATTAAGTACAAATCTTCCTTTGGAAAAATTAAGACTTAATTTTGGGAATTTAGGACAATCAAGACAATAGACAATGGAGACTGATTTTTAGAATATGTCACCTCTACATTCCTTTTAAATCAAATGTGATTTTCCAAGAAAAGTGCAGTGATTGGTAGCAGCTGATTCATGCAAACTGTGGGAATCACAGGACTCATCAGAAAAGAGGACCACAATGCACTGTTCTTCCAGTGGAAAGCCGTGGTAGGCACTGTACATACCACAACGCCGGTTTTCGTCACTTCAGGGCAGACTGGTATTCTCAAACAAACTAAGATGAGTTTTTGACAACCCACAACAGAGGGCACAACAATAAGGGAGCACCCCTTGAAAGCAGAAAGATCACCTACTGCCTTTGAAGAGGGGCAAGGTCTCTGGGCTATAGTAGATGGGAGGGAGGAGACCTGTTGGGCACTGTTGGGATTTGGAAAAATAGTGACAATGGGCATGACAACGGGCATCGCCTTACTAACCTCAGAAGACTACAAGGAGACTGGGAACGAGACAGTTGTAGGAGTCTTTCAATAAGACGATGAGCTAACCTAGCAAGAGACACTGAGATTGCTGGCTGCTCATACCAGTAACTTGATGGAAGTAAGCTGATGCAGAGAAGTGGAGGCTATGACGAAGAAATAGTGCATGGAAAACGGGACCAGGAAATCCATCTTCCCATTACTAATTAGCTTCTAGAAAAACACTGGCCACAGCTTTGCATTCTAAATATAACTTCAGCCTTTCACATGTTCCTAAGAAGACAACATATTTTCCTCAACAGGAAATTATAGAATGTGTTTCGTTTCTGTATTTGTTTTGTTTTCTTTAAGGCAGAGGATTACTGTTTAACCCAGCTAGCCTGAGACTAGGTCATCCGGGCAGCTGACCCGGTATTGCTGTCAGTACCACTGTCTTGTGTCACCATGCCTGGTCTCAGCTCTCCCCTTGCACCTTTACCTAGGTTCTAAGGATTGAATTCAGGCCAGCTTGTGCAGCAAGCACAATTACCTGCTAAGTCATCTTGCTAACCCCTAGAATATATTTTTTAATTAAACTTAAACTTAACAAATACATTTGAAGGTTTGAATAAAACTGGCTGACATCTACTGAAACCATTTTATTACATATAATGAAATTACATTAAAAATTAAAAAATTAAAATTTTTCAAGCAACTGACTGACTGGGGAACCTGGGTTTTTGTGTTCCGTGTTCTAGGCCTCCACTACCGAGTTATACTTTTTGCATACTTTTGAGAATCAGGAGCCAACACAAAGCTATGTGTTAAGGGACGTACTCCCTTGCGCCAGCACTCACTGCCATCCTGACTCCTACTGAGCTGTCTGGGAGGATACATGCAGGACTTTCTGCATGTAAGCATGTAAGCATGTAAGCATGCCGCTCCTGTTGGTCACCTTCAGTGAGCAGAACCTGCGTGTGTTTATTTGGAATCGCCCTTCACTCCGAACAGTTAAAAATTAGCACTATCCTTCATTTCCATGTCACAGAATAAATAAATCATCTGGTTCATAAGAATCGACATGTGAGCACCATGTGAAGCCATAAAGCCAGTCAGGGCTGTGAAACTGCTGACAGGGACTGAGGTGCAGGGCACTGAGACTGGGGACACTAAGCTTCAAGGAAGACAATACTGGGGTAGGGTGAGTGCCCAGAGAAACCCCTTAATGTGTTTTATATTCTCTACTTTTAAATTTTATTTTTAGGAAAATTATATTTGTTAATAATATTCTCAAAGTTATTTCCTTCTAAGAGAAAAATTATAATAAAATCTTAAACTTTGGCCAACACAGTGGTGTACTATAGACACATGCCATGGCACACATATTTAGTAAAGAACATTTTCTTTGCTTGTCTACTGGAATATTCCATTTCAAAACTTTCAGTGGTCAAAGTCTGAGACTGGACATTCCCAAATCCCACGAGACAATTAAACTATCTGTAAAGTGTCATCTTGCAAAGCAGGAACTACTGCATGTTTAGGTATTACCATGCCTGCTTTCCCTACAACAAATGGGTCCAAGGATTAAAACTGAGCTGGTATCTTCTATCCTCTGGCAATGATGCTTTCGCAATGATTTAGCCCGTGTATGGTGCTTTTTAGTTTTAAGGTCAACATAGAGGCTTTGTTAGTAGACATTAGGAGAGAAATTACTTTCAGATTCTGTTGGTAGAATTACTTCTACAGTATAAGCAATATTACGACATAGTCACAAACTCTGCATTATATCTGAAATATTTTCTCTTACCATATTGTACCAGGCACTAACAATGTATTTCTCCTCCATGTCTCTTTGACTCTTCGTTTTTTCATATTCTTTCTGAAGCATAACCACATGTAAAGGTACAAATGAATTCAATATAAAAAATATTTACAATTAATTGTCTATAGCAAAGAATACAATTGTATACTATAGCAAGGCAGTATTTTATGGTGCAGTGTAGTAACTGACCTCTAATGAATGAAAGAGTCGGTCTCGTTCCTGTAGTTGGTTTTTAAGAGCTTGTATTTCTGGTGCTGCTCCTTGATTCTGTTTAGGGTCTAATGTACGGATAACCTGCAAAAATAGAAGAAAAACAGCATACATATATGTTTACACACAGAGCCTAAAAATGAAAACAGAAACAAACCCCCTTCAACATTAAGAATCTAGCATCTAAGAAAGCAGTCTTAAAAGTGAAAATGAGGCAGAGGAGACAGCCGAGTGCTATAGTGCATGCCGAACCAATACACATGCAGCCCTAGGTCAATCCCCGTACTGGGCTAAAATGTGCATACAGCTAGATATTATCACTACCATAGCATTCATGAAGCTCTGTTATTAATTCCTAGCACCCTTCTCCAATCAAAGAAAAATACACAAAAGCTACCAAGGACATCTAAGAATGTAAATGTATGAGGTAAGATGGAATTGCTGCAAATTTCCAATGACAGGCAGAAGAGCCAGCCCTGGACTCCTGGGCACTGCCACTCTTTTCTGTCACTGCAGCTGTCCCTAGGCACATAATCAGTATGGCACACAAGGGTCAGTCTCACATGGCCTGTCTCTTCTGTGAGGAGTATGCTTGAGGCATGAACATGAGATGCAATTCTACCTGACTCATTACAGATTTCTGGGAGAAAGGTTATTTTGCTCTTCATCAATAGTTTTATTATCAAAATCTTCAAAACAGACAGACCTTCATATAGTTTAAATCTACTTATTTTTAACTTGGATTTACCAATTGGTACTTTGTCATATATGTTCTTCCCCAACACTCTCTTATGTGTTAGAAATAATTCACAATCCCAATGACACATAACCCTTAAGTGTGCACATCCTTCAAGCTTTCTACTTCATAATCATAAGATTATGACCTGAAAGAAAATATTAATTCTGTAAGATGGCCAGTGTTTAGCCTATGTCTACATATCCCACTTTTATAGGCAGGGGACTGGAGACTTCCTTATGCATGCTAGAAAAGCACTCTACCTATGAGGCACATCACATCCCTAGGTCTCTTTATTCCTTTTCTCTTGAGACATGGTCTTAGTAAATTGTTCAGGCTGACTTTGAACTTCCAACCCTCCTGCTTTGGCCTTATCAAGTAGCTGGAATCACTTGGCCAAGGTGTCTCTCATAACTGATTCTTTGTCCTCAATTTTGGACTCAAAGATTGATGCAGTCTACCTGGCAGGATGCCTAACACCTCTCAGAGCTGGGGTTACATGTGTGCAGCGACACCCCATCTTACTGAGTGCTGGGGATCTGAAATGAGGAGCCAATGCTTACACATCATGCGCTCTACTCAGTGAGCTGTCTGCCCAGCTCTCATAATACTGACTGCCAGCCCCAATTCTGCATTATCTGATAGTAATTTATTGACTTTTAAAAAGTTATTTGTTTTACATGTATGTAGGTATATCAGAAGAGGGAATAGGATGGCTATACACAGTTGTGAGCTGTCATGTGCGTACTGGAAATTGAACCCAGGACCTCTGGAGGAGCAGTCAGTGCTCTTGTTCACTGAGGCATCTCTCCAGCCCTCTCAAAAGGATTATTTAACTTGCTCTAACAGCTTCATGTTTTTCCCCTCCAAGAATGAAGAAAGATCTAGAAGATGCTTTGATTCAGGTTAATCATTCATGACAGTAATATTCCATCAGGAAGCATTAAGTCTAGTCTGTAGCATTCGTTATACATTATTAATACCCCTTTTATTAAAGTTTACTTTTAAGATTTATTTATTTTGAGGGATTTGAATCCCAGCAGGCATATATGACTGTGCACCATGTGATTGATTATATGCACCATGTGACCATGGATGTCAAAAATACATGTCTGGGAATTTGAGTTACATATAATTGTGAGCCACCGCATTAGTGATGGGAACTGAACCAGGATCTCTGCAGTAACAAGTGCTCTCAGCCACTGAGCCATTTCTCCAGCCCCTTAAACTTTTGTAAAAATAAAGATGTGTTTATATGAGCATGGGTGTTTCTCTAGCATGAACGCATGTGTATCACCCATGGGAGCCAGAACAGCCATTGGAGCCCCTGGAACTGGAGTCACTGGAAGTGGTAATCGGCCAAGTGGGTGCTTAGAGCTGACATTGAGTCCTCTACCCAAGTAGCAAGCGCTCTTAATTGCTGAGCCATCTCAACCTCTTAAAACCTTTGTAGGTCTATATAATTTAATGTGTTTTTTCCACCATGGCATTTTCATGCATGTATGCCATTCATTATACTCTGTTCTGGGCTGTGAGATGGCCAGTCAGTAAGCGTGCTTGCTGGGAAGCCTGAGGACCGGGTGCCGCCCATGGAACCGTGGCAGAAGGGGAGTGCTGGCTCTTGTGCCTCGTTCTCGTCTGTTCTTGCGTGTTCATATATGTCATTAGGCTTTGTTTTCTTCTTTCATGTGCTGCTAACTCTAATTACTGCTACAGCGGTGCTATTGCTTAGTTTTTACATAAGGTGCATTTTCTTCTTGCTAATCATTTTGTGGAGAGGCCTGCTTTGATCACTACTTCTTGCTCACCATCTTTCTCTGCTTGGAAGGCTTCTTTGATAACTTTCTGTGTAAGAACATGATGTCAGATGGATACTATACTTCCAGGCTAGAGGACAACATGGCTGGAAGGAACAGTAATGAAGTTACAAGTTCATACTCACACTTTTGGCTTTCTCTAAGTACTTTTTGTAGCGTTCTTCCATTTGCTTCATTTCTTCTTCTTTCTTCCGTAAAGCTTCTTGCAATTCTTCAATTCTTAAGGCTGCCCATAAAGATGACCATAAAAAATTAAAATTTAGTAACAATAAATTTAAAATTATTAATAGAGATTGATTAGTCTATTATTTATATATAATTTGTCTTTAAAATTAATCCATATTATTATTTTACTAAAATCTTTTTTAATAAGTAAATAAAACATCAGAATTAAACTACATAAAGTAAAAAGTGTCTATTGATGGATGAATGAATAAACAATATATTCACACAATATGATCTTTTTAAGTCTAAATTCTGATATGTGCCCTAGAGATTTAATGTTAAGTGAAAAAGACATTATATGCTTAGTGAAATAAGTTAGGCAGGAAAGCACAAATACAATTCTACTTGTATGAGTTTCCTAACTAGCTCAGCTCAGAGACAGAGGGTAAAGTAGTGGATAACAAAGGATGAGCAGAGGCAGAAAAGTTCCAGGTGAGCGGATGCAATGATGTACAGGTGAGCGGATGCAATGATGTACAGGTGAGAGGATGCAATGATGTACAGGTGAGCGGATGCAATGATGTACAGGTGAGAGGATGCAATGATGTACAGGTGAGAGAATGCAATGATGTACAGGTGAGTGGATGCAATGATGTACAGGTGAGCAGATGCAATGATGTACAGGTGAGCGGATGCAATGATGTACAGGTGAGCAGATGCAATGATGTACAGGTGAGAGGATGCAATGATGTACAGGTGAGCGGATGCAATGATGTATAGGTGAGCGGATGCAATGATGTATAGGTGAGCGGATGCAATGATGTACAGGTGAGCGGATGCAATGATGTACAGGTGAGCGGATGCAATGATGTACAGGTGAGTGGATGCAATGATGTACAGGTGAGTGGATGCAATGATGGACAGGTGAGAGGATGCAATGATGTACAGGTGAGCGGATGCAATGATGGACAGGTGAGAGGATGCAATGATGGACAGGTGAGAGGATGCAATGATGGACAGGTGAGCAGATGCAATGATGTACAGGTGAGCGGATGCAATGATGTACAGGTGAGAGGATGCAATGATGGACAGGTGAGAGGATGCAATGATGTACAGGTGAGAGGATGCAATGATGTACAGGTGAGCGGATGCAATGATGGACAGGTGAGAGGATGCAATGATGGACAGGTGAGCGGATGCAATGATGTACAGGTGAGCGGATGCAATGATGTACAGGTGAGAGGATGCAATGATGTACAGGTGAGAGGATGCAATGATGTACAGGTGAGAGGATGCAATGATATACAGGTGAGCGGATGCAATGATGGACAGGTGAGCGGATGCAATGATGTACAGGTGAGCGGATGCAATGATGTACAGGTGGGTAGGGGTGTGGTTACACCACACTATATTTAATTTTACTGTACTGTATTCTTAAAATGGCTACCTGCTCCTATGTGTATTTTGCTGTATCTTAAATTTTTTTGTTTTGTTTTTGGAGACAGGGTCTCTCTGTTTAGCCTGGCTGTCCTGGAACTCACTGTGTAGACCAGGGTGTCCTGGAACTCAGAAATCCGCCTGCCTCTCTCTGCCTCCCAAGTGCTGGGATTAAAGGACATGCTCCACCACTGCCCGGGTCTGTATCTTAAAATTAAAGTTTGCCATTTCACTTTCAAAAATGAAGTTAAGCTAATTACAATACCAAAAAAAAAAAAAGTATGTGTCTAGGGCTAACCTCTCACAGTTAGCTTGGACATATTTAGCTCCATATGACATCCATTATAGTCCACAGGTGAAGAATTCATAAAATTAGTGCTTTAAGAAATAAGGCAAATTCTTGACATTTTTTTATTATTATTATTTGTGTGTGTGTGTGTGTGTGTGTGTATGTGTGTGTGAGTGTGTATCTGTACCTGAGTACAGGTGCCCACAGGGCCAGAGGCATTGGATCCTCAGAAACTAAAGGTATAGGTACTTGTGAACCTGACACAGGTTCTGGGAACTAAACTTGGTCTCCTACAAGGACAGCAAGAGCACTTTGCTCTGAGCCATCTCTCTACAACCTGAAAGCTTCTTTTTTAATAAACTATTTTAAAAAATGTTTATATTATTTCTTAAGCACATGAGTATGTGCCTGTGTGAAAATAATTCAAATGTGTGTGGGTGTCATGGAGGCCAGAAGAAGGTGTTGGAGTCCCTGAGGTTTGAGTTACAGGGGTTGTGAGGCATTCAGTGTAGGTTCTGGCAATCAAACTCTTAGCTTCTGGAAGAGCAGCTAGTGCTCTTAACTACTAAGTCATCTTCTCTAGCTCCTTAAGGGACATTCTAAGTGGCTGGGAGATCTAAAAGGACTATTTAAAGAAATATGTTACATAAACTCGTTATCTCTAGAACAGTGTATGGCTAACGACAGTGTTAGGAACGACTCACAGCTGTTGTTAAATCTTGGCTCGAGGTCTTCAATGATGGCTCTCTTTTTCTGTAGCTCATTGTTGGCTTCGTGCAGCTTCTCTCTGCAACAAGATGTGACCGCGTCAGCACTCGCCTGCTGTGTGTCCATTCTCTTTCCTGTGCTGAGATCCAATTTAGCACTCCTATATGCTACACAAGTCCTCTGCCTTCCACTACGAGGTTAGCCATCGTTTCTGTATTCTTTTTTTCCATTTTGAACTAAAAGTTTATTATATTTAAAATAGACTTGCATTGAACACAAGTTGTTTGAAAAAGATAAACAGACCAAAACTTTTTCAAAAAGGCAAAACCCAGTTCTTTTGGTTTGAAACAATAATTTCTTCTACATAAAACATATATGAGGATCATTATGTTTTAAAAATAGGATACTGTAAAAATTAAATAGCCATGTTGGTTATTAGAACAACTGTATTAGGATAGTGTTATAATTGTTCTACTGTATTAGTAAACTATTATCAGAGGTATTTATCTATAGGAAAGAACCCCACAAATGTAGAGTTCTGAACTATCAGTGATCTCAGGCATTCAGAGCATCTCAGCAGAAATCTTGAGGATGGGGGAAGCACTTTTCAGAGACTGTCAGTGAGAACAGAGGCTGCCAACAGAACAGCAAGGCCTGCCCACAGCTACCAGAACCAGGAGGAGGACTGCGGCAGGCGCTGCTCTTCATCTGATGGGAAACCTATCTGTCAATAACTGGCCTTCAGTTTTGTTGGCTCTATAACTGTGAGAAAATAATTCTGTTCTCTTAGCCCCTTTATTTGTGGTAATGTTTTGTAACAGACACTAGAAAGTAACACAGCTCTGCAGCACTAAAATATTCTGTCTAGTGAAGATTCCTAGCATGCACACAACTGTACAACAATAATGGTTGAAGCATAGATTTCTGACCCAAAGTATTCCACTTTTGTTAGAGAGGAGTGGGCAATTCAAAATTACAAGATTTGGTACATTCTCGTTTTAGGTAATCTTACAAAGAAAGGTCGGACAGTTGCATTGTTCAGTACGCTAAGAATCTGTCTATTAGTAGACTTTCTAGAAATCTCAGTGGCTAGGAATCTATTTCATACAATATATTAAAAAAACTAGATAGCAAACATCAAACTTTCAGAAACACAGTATCTTTCCAGTTGTACAAGAAAAGCCAAACTTATCTCTTTGGTGTGGAGAATGCCTACTTTAACTTAATCAGCAACTACTAATTCAAAGCCTTTCTACACTTAATGCCTGCAAGCAATTTTGCAGGAACATGATAGATTAAGATGTTACTGGGCATGAGAAAATCATTCAAGATTTCTTCAGGAGGGTCAAAGTGATATTTAAATTTCTTATTTCATCTTTTAAGTTAAAAAGTCCTACTTAAAATAACTGTAATTCAAAGGCTTACTTGAAAAATATGATACTGACAACCATTCCATTATTTGTTGATATACCTAACACAGTTCACACACCTAAGGCTCCGGGAACATGGAGGGAAGGGGAGTGGGAAGATCTTAAGAACCAGAGGACGACATTTGCTTCAATTGTGCCTTCTTAAAAAAAGAAGACATTGCTGGGCAGTGGTGGCGCATGCCTGTAATCCCCCAGCACTCTGAGAGGCAGAGACAGGCGGATTTCTGAGTTCGAGGCCAGCCTGGTCTACGGAGTAAGTTCCAGGACAGCCAGGGCTATACAGAGAAACCCTGTCTCAAAAAAAACAAAAAAACAAAAATCCAAAAAACCAAAAAAAAAAAAAAAAAAAAAAAAAGAGAGAGAGAGAGAGAAAGAAAACATGAAATAGAGTTGGTCAGGGAAAAGGTACTAGGGGAAGGAGTGTGGGATGGTGAATACGAACAAAATAACAATGTAGGGACTTCTCAAAGGACTAATAAAACAGCATTTTAAAAAAAGTTTACTTAAAAATGAATGTAAGCCTGGCAAACTGTAGCCTGTCGGGGCAAGGAGAAGGGCACTTGTTCCCGTATGTGCAGTTCTTCTGCAGCACAGTGCAACACTAGCTCTAATACTCTCTCTCCATAGCTGTATTTAGAGCTGAGTGGCTGCAACAGAGGCCAGGGCCTATACAGCCTAAAATAATTACTATCTGGCCTGTCATAGAAAGAGGCTGTGAATAATATGAGTACTCATAACATGAATATTATAACAAAGATAGGAAGTCCTAAAGTTTCTGCTGAGAAAACAGCCCTAAACTCGTTTTTCTAGAGTCTCACGCTGTTGCCTAAGTAGGCCTGACACCAGGAACAGTTCTCTGGCCTCAGTCTCTTGATTGCAGGTGTGAGTCACCAGGCCCAGCTCATAATCACTGAATTGATGTGTGGGGATTTGGGTAGAAATGATTCTGTAGTCACTACCAACAAGTGGTACCCTCTTGTATCTTCAAGGACCATTCGTGCCCCTGTCTACATCCTCTGTACCCACAGTAAAGTGCTTTGGTTCTGTAATGTGAAGCCCTTCAACAAACTGTCTACTTACAGATGTTCTTCAAGCTTCTTTTTTAGAAGAACTGACTGAAAATGGAAAATAAAAAATTAGTTCATTATTTAACATTTTAACTGACAAATTATTTTGTAAATATTAAAGACTATATAGTAAATTACTGGGAGTAAGCACTCAATAATTTCTTTGGTCAAAGAACTCAAAACTCAATGTACCTCAATTTTCTCCTCTTCAATAAAAGAACAGAATAGTAGTCAGTAAGAGACACAGAAACTAGATAAATTCTCTATACAGAAGGAAATGAATTTAAAAGCTACTTATACAGAGACATAAATATTCTTGAACTCAGTACCCAAGCACTGCCCTAACATTAGACTTTCTCTGCCCTCTTTCTCTGCACTAAGATAAAGTCTCAGATTTGCTGCCATATTTTAATTGATGACAGGTAATGTACTTGACGGCAGGGAGATATAAGGGTACAAAGGTAAGATGCTGAGAATGGAGTTTTGGTTTGATATTTTTTTAAAGGTCTCCTGAAAAGCAGGAAGTTAAAATTTACCTAAAAATAGGCAATAAAGACATCTAACAAGAGACTACCAGGTTTCATAGTTTTAACACATGTAAGTGTAGATATTAATAATGGATTTTTAAATCATGTGATACAAAACCAATTAATGTAGGCTTATAAAACAAGTTGCTCAAATTCTTAGTAACAGTAACAAAGAGAAGGAAAAGTCGTCTAACTTTTAGCTGCCTTCTTTAATGATGGCCACCGTATATACTCACTCACGTCTGCCTACTTTGTGCCGGTCAGGAAAGGCCTGCAACTCACCACGCACAGAGCCCAGTTTGCCTTGAATTTAAGGCTTTCCTAAATGTAGAAGGTGCTGGGGTTTCGGGTGTGGACTTCAGGTATATGCTTGATTTCATTCAAGTCAATTGTAACATAGCTTTGGGATATTTCAAATTCATATCTTTCTCAGTATGACAATTGTAATTAGACCAAAATCCTCTACTACTATTTCCTCCAAGCCTTCAGATAGATAATAACCTTAGTGGCTTTTAATATTTAATTATTTATTTTTAAATAATTATTCTTTGTTCTCTCTTTGCCAAGAGGATGAAATGGAAATATTAAAAATTCTTTATGTTTTGATTAAATTCTAAAAAATTATTTTGAATTACTATAATTTATACAGTAAAATAACTAAATACAAGGCAAATTTGTCAGACATCACATTAAAGCCTGTTATATACATTATATAAACCTCACAACAGTAATATTAGCCCCACCATATAACTGAGGAAACTAAGCCATAGCACATTTAGTCATCTCTGTCCGGTCCGGCAGAGACCCCGAGCCCTAGGCGCAGCCTGCCTTTCCATGCATTCTGTGTCGTTCCAAACTGAAGACTGTAACTATCAAAATGTGTGACCGAAGGAGAGTATATTATAAAACGAAGCTTGTATCAAAATAAATTACATATATGAACTAACAGGGAGAACATTTCTACATTAAGATTTTTATATACTTTAAGAATTTTCCTTGTAAAGATTATATATTTATAAAGCAAGTAATCTTAGCATATTCATTTTTCATGAGTCCTACTCTAAAATTTCAGTATTACTGACTACAATATCAGATAAAGTATACAATTTAAAAACTTCTATGTATATGGAAAAGAACAGGAAGCCATACTTACAATAGCCTTGAGCAGAAACCATGCCAAGAGACAGAGAGGACATATTAGTATGAAGCAAACACAGCAGCCAAGAGAAGGAACCATTTAGTAATTCATGAACAGAAGTAAAAGATATGCATTTTTCAGAATTGTACATTTCTCTTTCTTCTATGGTCTCCTCATCCTGTCTTGTTCTCTGAAGTTTTATATACTGTGGCTAGCTCAAATTATCCATAGACTGGACATAACAATGAATTTCTGCTTCCATGCTAAAAACAAATGACATAAAAATAATAATAAAAATGTGCAGACCATCATGCTCTGACTTAAGGTTATAAGAAAAGGCTGTTTTGATAAAAGAAAAGGCAGCAATTATGTCTTCTTTAGAGGGAAGGAATCGGGTCTAGAGATTGTTCTCTGCATCACACTCCTGAGATGCAACACTATAGGTTATTGAGGAGAAAAGAGAAAAACATTAAAAATCTGATGGGGTAAAAGATACCCCAATACATACCCTGAACTAAACTATTTCTCTAAGGAATCTGGAGTCTTCAAAACAGAAAAAAAGTTTCCATCTGTTTCTTGTGTGCAGAGAACATGACAGGAAATCTTGCTTAGATTTGAGGTAGACAACTCATTACTATGTAGGCAGCTAAAAGGTCATCAGTTTATGCAAATATCTACCTCTGAAGTATAATCCCCTAAAGCAATGTCTAATTAGATTTATCACAGTGACACTCAGCTGTGCCACGTCCCTTTAAAGAACAACCCCTTCAGGCTTCAGTTTATGCACGAGGCCCCGCCCACGGCCCCTTCTGCATTACACAGGTAAGTTAGTGAGCCCTCGCCTGTGTACCCTCTTTTCCCCTTTCTACCAAAACAAATCCACAACAGTCACCTCAAAGTTTTTAAGACCCAGATGAATTTTGCATATTGGTTAAAGTGCTCTCGAGATGTCAATAGATTAAGAACTACTACATTCTGTGATTCACCTCCAAGACACTTCCAATTAAGCTGTTACCACACTACACTAATTTCACTTCTTTGAGATTTTCCATTTAAACATTTTTTTTAAAGCATGACATTGGCTATTTGTAGCAGAACACTTAATTTGGACCCTAGACCCACACAAACTTTTTTTTTTTCTTTAAAGAAAAAGAGGAACAACAGCAACAACAAAAAGGCTTGGTATTTTATACTAGTTCCATGTTAATAAAGGTTAAAAGCAATGTTGAGCAGTTGTGAACTGATCTGAGAAACTAAAACCATTTCCAACTCATTAAGAAACAAACTAACTCATAAATCAAACTGACACACTGATGATCTAAGTAAGAAAGATGTACGGGTAGAAAAGCCAAACTAAGTTTGAGGTCTCGAGGGCTTTTATATTTAGTATTCCTAGACTTTAAAAGTGATTTACTTAACTCTCTCTGTCTTCAGATGTTCTATGTCAATAAGGTTGGAGGAGACTCCTCCGACCGACACCTCAGTGGAAGCACTGCAGGAAGTTTAACACTCATGTCTGAGACTTCCGTCACGGTGCACTGGCAGCAGAGTGCAAGGGTCATCTGGTAACATTTAGCCTCCCTCTTCTTCACACTGCACTTAAATATTTCTGTGCTTTAGTTTTATTGGGTATCTTTATCCAGTATAAACAATTTGCCAATTACAACTTGCTTATTGCTGCCAGAGACTGTCTACTAGGCGCTCCTGAGCACTGTGACCGGCGGTTAGTGCAGGAGATACTGCAAGCCATTGTCTAATACAGCACAGGCGCAGATCTAGTGAGTGCGTGCCAACCACAGGGGAGACCTAGGAAAGAGATGTGTGACTGATAAAGAATATAAGGAAAAAAAAAAGAATATAAGGAGGCCAGTGTGGATTCAGAAACTCAGAAATGATAGGATACTAGCGATGGCATTGTTTTCTTAAATACCAAGTTTATATTAAAACTTCCTTCTCGGGCATGCCTTTACATTTTTTTCTTTTTGTGTTTCGGCCTGAGGGAGAAAACCTTCTACTTCACTATGAATTGAACACATGTAAGATTGTACAGCCTTAATTGACTATATTGACTGATAAATACAAGTGAACTTTCAGTTTCTTGCAGAGTCAATTAAATAAGGAATGCCAGTGAAAAGAAAAACAGTATTTCTTCCCTCTTACCAGTATAGCTCTAAATTATTGGGTATCATCAAATAAAAACACTGAAGATGGGCCTGAGAAGTGGCTCATTGATATGGGCACTCACCAGCAAGTCTAACAACACATGGAAAGGAACAGCTGGCACAGCTGTCTTCTGGCCCCACAGGTGAGCACATGTGCCCACAAGAGATAGGCCTCCACAACTTACACGAACTTTTAAAAAGTACCAAAACTATAGGCTTGCTTAGTTTTGTGGCACTTTCGGAGCATGGTTGGAACATATCAAGACTTACATCTTCTGCTTTTGAGCCTTGATCCTGCAGAGATTTTTGCAGTTCTTCTACTTGTGACTGTACTTCTAGAAGTCTCTGATTCACAAGCCTGCAAAGCAAACACATGTTAACTCTTCAAGTAGGCCTCTTCCCCTTGGATGGTCATATGATTTCACCAAAAGCATCATTGGCAAATTATGGACTCAGGTTGCGTAACTGCAATAGCACAGAGACAGTTGTAGTGGCACTGTGTAAAAAGCAATAGCACAGGCATGGGTGGTTGTATTGACACTGTATTACTACAATAGCAAGGCACAGTTGGCTGTATTGATACTGTGTAACTGCAGTAGCACAGGCACAGTTGGTTGTATTGATACTGTATTACTACAATAGCACAGCACAGTTGGTTGTAGTGGCACTGTGTAACTGCAGTAGCACAGGCACAGTTGGTTGTATCGACACTGTATTACTACAATAGCACAGCACAGTTGGTTGTAGTGGCACTGTGTAACTGCAGTAGCACAGGCACAGTTGGTTGTATCGACACCGTATTACTACAATAGCACAGCACAGTTGGTTGTAGTGGTACTGTGTAACTGCAGTAGCACAGGCACAGTTGGTTGTATCAACACTGTATTACTACAATAGCACAGCACAGTTGGTTGTAGTGGCACTGTGTAACTGCAATAGCACAGGCACAGTTGGTTGTATCGGAAATGGTAACATACCCCTAAGGATACAATCCTGGCACTTTAGCTTGGTGTAACCAAGAGCTGTGTGATTGGAGCTAAGTTCCAGTCAATGTGAACTCATGCTGTAAGCCTAGGCACCTAACCATTGCTGGAGAGGACACAGAGGAGAACCTATTGCTGCCATTTTTTACCTCAATTTTTAACAGCAGTTCTATTCCTACAGGTAAGTAAAGCTCTTACACCTTATCCAAGAACCTCCTGATCAAAGCACAAAGAATAAGTAATCATGGGGGCCCAACCTCTCTTAATACATCTACAAGGCAATCCACTCATGTAACATTCAGGTTAAAGAGAAGATTGAAAGATTTTAAGTGCCGGAAGGCCAGGATGCCTCTGTGATACAGGTTTTCTAGAAACTACATCCATGTATTCATGAAATTCTCTAGACACTATACCCATGAACTCTTGACAATATGGTTGCCAAAACAAAGATCCACATAGTAATGCTATCAACTGACAAGCCCTTGTGAATAAGGGAAATCCCATCAGGCCTCGCCCCTAGAGGAAGAGCTACAGGCAATCAAGGGCCGCTGAGAAAGGGGATTTGCTTTGCTTCAGCTTCAGCGCAGTGCCCTCTTCCTGTCCCCTGCGAGGTTATCCAATCCCGAGTGGCAGCCCTAGCGTCTGTGCATATGAGCAATACTAAATGAACGCAGTAGGTTTGTACACACATGTAACTGGTGATTATAGAAGAGGAGGCTGTGGATTTGAGAGGGGGATATGGCAGGCATGGAGATGGAAAGGGGAGGGAAATGATGTAATGCAGTACTTGTGTATGAAAAGAAAAAAGTTTAGGCGTTCGGGAGATGGATCAGTCAGTGGTTCAGAGCACTGGCTGCTTTTCTAGAAGACGTGGATTCAATTCATGGCAACTCACAATTATCTGTAACTCTAGTCCCAGGGAATCTGAGGCCCTCTCTGGCCTCTGTTGGCATGCATGCATGCACTATACATGCACACATACTGGCAAAACACCCATATGTATAAAATAGAAATCAGTAGTCTTTAACATTTTTAAGTTAAAATTCTGGGAAAATGCCACATTGATGACATTGGCTTGAAGAACACAATTTAATAAAAATGTGTCAGTTAAAAAAAAAAGTTTCCTGAGAAAAGGGAAAACACTCTTAGGTCTATCAGTTAAGAAAGCCAGATGTGGTGATGCGCGCCTTTAAGCCCAGCACCCAGGAGAAAGAGGCAGGCAGATTCTGAGTTTGAGGCCAGCATGTTCTCTCTCTCTATAGAGAAAGTTCTGGAACTACAGGGGAAAAAAAATAGGGGAAGGGAGGGGAAAGAAGGGAGGGGAGGTGAGAGGAGAGAAGGGGAGAAGAGAAAAATTTTCCAAAAAGGAAGAAAAGTCATAATGAAGTATAAAGTAAACCATCAGAAGAAGCTGCTAATTTTATAATAACTGACTCTGAAAAATTGTGAAACATCAAGACAAAATTTACAAGAAGAAAAGTGATTTTTCTTTTGTTAATCTGTTATTTTCTATATTTTCAAAATAACTTCTTTTATGGCCATGGCAAACAAATACATTAGGGAAAAAAGACTTTGTCAGTTCAACTCCACACTGGCTGACCATTTCAAACATCAGTCTGTGAACTGCAATTGATGTGAAAAATACAATTGTATCAGATATTTTTAATCCTCTCCATATTTTTTTTTTAAGTCAGGGATGGTGGTACAGGCCTTTAATCCCAGCAGAGGCAGGCAGATCTCTGAGTTCCCAGCCAGCTAGGACTTTATACTAAGACCCCAGGTCAAACATACATTAGGTAATCTTAGAAGGAAATGTAAAAGCTGAACTAAGATGCCACCAATAGACGTGCCCGAGCGGAGGGGAAAGCCCACACGCGAGGCCTCAGCTTCCACAGTCACAGGCAGCTGAGTAAGCTGGTGGGAGAGGCGGCCCTTAGGGAGGAGCACACCAATTGGTTGTACAGTGACAAATGTCAGCCCTGAAAAACACACTTGCAAGTAACCAGGCTATATTAAGGAATATATATGTATAATCATAAACATGCTACATGGAGTAACAATTAATGAAAGAGGAGGCCCTAAATTTGAAGGAGAGCAGGAAGCAGAGGCTTTGGAGGGAGGAAAACTAAGAGCTGTTGTAATTATATTATAATTTAAAACAAGAAATATGTGAGCATGCAATCATTCTTCAAATAAATCCCAAGTCTTTCTTAGAAATACCAAAACCAAGCACAGGGAAGAAGCCAGCCGGCCACTCCTACCTGTTCTCAGTTTCCAGCTCATTCTTGCGTAGATTTGCATCATCTAGAAGGCTCTGCAATAAGGCAATTTTCTCATTGTCTGAACCTTCTTGATTGATTTTTAGCATCTTATTCTCATGCTGAAGACGAATAAGTTTCTCCCTGAATGAGGGAAAAAAAAGCTGATTATCTGGTTCATTAAGATACTATATGAATCACGATATAGTTAGAGTATCAATACACTGGATACAAATGAAAAATTAAGTGCCTGAAAGAAATTCAGTGCCTTAATAAAAGCAAAAGGTATCACCTTTAGGAACTAAACTCCTTCTAGAATGTATAATCTAAAGACACAGTTTTTGTATATGATGACAAATGATGAAGAAAATTCCAAACCTTATTTCCTTTCTTATTTAAATATTTAAACTATGAACACATGACTGTAACTGTATAGTGTAAAATGACTGTTGCTAAGACTAAGCCTTCTAATTCTGTGTATTTATTCATACAGACAAATATTTGTTTTCCAAAAGAAAACTGGTACTTGCTAGTTACACTTAAAACTCCACAATCTTTTAATATTATATCTCAAAAATTGAAATGTCAGAACACTAAAATATATAAATAAACTATTATTTGTTTAGACAATCTATTTCAAGATTTCAATAATTGTTTTTTCAAGACAGGGTTTCTCTGTGTAGTCCGGCTGTCTTGGAACTAGCTCTATAGACCAGGTTGCCCTTGAACTCACAGAGGTCTACTTGCTTCTGCTTCTCACATTCTGGGATTAAAGGTGTGTGCCACCATGGACTGGCAAGCTTTTAATATTTTAACAGTTATTGCTTTATAAAAATCCTGTTGTGTATATTATTAGCTATTTCCTTAAGTTTTTTTTTTTTTTACCAGAAAAGCAAGTTTTCAGTTAAAAGATGGGCACATTTCTACATATTCTGCAATTTTGCTTAAAAATCTTTTCTCCCCACTTTTTACATCGTTTGAGGCTTTAATTCTTCCAAAACTCTTAACACTGGTGAAAAATATCAAATATTAATCCACTGTCCATTACTTTATAGTTTCATTTTTCCTATTAGCTCTTCAGGGTATGGAGACTATTTAAGTCATATCCAATCACATGCAGAAAAAATACAATTGTGAGTTAACTTTGCTCCTTTTTTTTTTTTTAACTTAAAACTCCTTCACCAATAGGCTTCCTTAACTGCTCTGGGATAAAATATCTAGCCATTTACTTATAAATAATTGCACAGAATAACTATGCATTCTTTCAACGAATTCACTTGTTTCCAGACAGTGAAAAGTAAAAGATTGTGAGGGCTGGGGAGGGGTGACAGCCTACATCAAGATTCCAAGATGGAAGAGGGAACCTACTCCCCAGCAATGTTCAGAGTCATCATCACCTCTGTACACTTGGGTCCCCTCTCTCATGTGTCTTTTGTACACACAAATTCTAGGTGTACTATAGGGCATGAAAGCTCTAAGGGGCTAGGTCTAAATGCCCAGTGAGGAGTACTGAGGGCAGAGTTGTTACAGATGGGCAGTTCATCTTTACAAGGCTAGTCCTAGTGGTTAATAGAGAAGTCTTAGTAATTACTTATGTATGGCTAAGTACACAGCCTTTGCCCTGGGTACCAAGTCTTAGTAAGTACTTATGTATGGCTAAGTACACAGCCTTTGCCCTGTGTACTTTCATGCTGTCTTCAGAGGATCTGAGAGTGGGATATGTGATTTTTCTTTTGTAGTGTGGAAGACTCTTACTCAAGTAAAAATAATTAGTTCTCTGACCAAGTTAAAAAAGCTTCTAACATGCCTAAGACATGGAAATCTAATGCTGAGTTCAGGCTGAAATGTACATTGAAAGGAGGAGCTGGTCCTTTGTACCCTGGAGGGTAAGTGCTGCAAGGGCACTGTGTGAGTGCCTGCCACACCATCGTCCTTACCTGATTTCAGGGGTAACAATCTCTGCTGCAAGGCTGTCTGAAGACTCCTGGCTTCCCAGAGGCATCAACCCTATAAGCACAAGGAGAGGTAGACAGAGTCAAGGACGCACAGCTGTCTCCTTTGCTCAGGAGATGCCGCTTCTGAAGGCAAGTACTACCCTGAGTGTGAATTTTAACACCTAAAAAAAAAAAAAACAACTCTGATTCTTTTTTGGGGTTTGGGGAGTTGTTGTTTGTTTTGTGGTATTGGTATTTGAACCCTGTTCTGTGGCTAATCAAAAATCACCAATTTCCTCCAGTAAAAGACCAAGTTACAGTAGCCTTACAAAATTAATCGTTATCACAATTTTAAGGGTACAAATACACACTATTAAGTGCATTTCAATGTTATCTATTACCATATCTGTTTTCAATTATTTAATAACTGAATCAGAAATTCTATAACCACTAAGCATGCTCTCTTCCTGCCTGTAACTCCCTGGTAAACCCTACTCTACTTTTTGTCTGTCTGGGTCAATGACTTGCCTGTGTAGACATGTAAGCAGTATCATGTATTGGTCTTTTTTTTACTTAGTTAACACAGTTATTTTGATGATCTGTTCAAATTAAAGCACTTCTGCAGAACTTCCTTATTTTTACTGATAACATCCCACTGTATGCATTTATTGTATTTAATCTGTTGATGGATCCAGTAGATACATTATTTCTACTTAGTGGTAACTGTGAATAATGCTGTTATGTGAATATATATAAGTGTGTGTTGTATGTGTGTGTGTGTGTGTGCGTGTGTGTGCTATATGTGCACAATTATCTGGTTGTATCCACTTTCAGTTCTTAGAAGAGGAACTAGTGAACCCATGTTAATTTTATTTGAAAACATCTCAAAAAGCTATCAAACTTATTTTTATAACATTGTCTTATCCTGCCAGTAATGCATAATGGTTTCAACTTCCCAACCAATTCTAATCGACATTTATTTTCTTTTGTTTGGAGTCATAGTGGTAGTGAGAAGAGCATTATCCTCACTAGTTTGTCGCTGGGCGGTGGTGGCGCACGCCTTTAATCCCAGCACTTGGGAGGCAAAGGCAGGCAGATTTCTGAGTTAGAGGCCAGCCTGGTCTACAGAGTGAGTTCCAGGACAGCAAGGGCTACACAGAGAAACCCTGTCTCGAAAAACCAAAAAAAAAAAAAAAAAAAAAAAAAAAAAAAAAAAATATATATATATATATATATATATATATATATATATATATATAAATAAAAAAATAAATAAAAACTTGATTTGTCTTTTTTTAGTGACCAACAATATCACTATTTCATGTGGGTTTTGGCCATCTGTTAATCTTCTTTGGAGATATATAGTTCCTTCTATTTAACTCCTTTGTATCTGTCCTGTCTTCATGTATATGTCTGTGATCATATGCAGAAGACAGGAACTGACCTCAACTGTCTTCCTCAATCACCGGAACTTTATGTGTGTGTGTACCACATGTGTCCTAGGCACCTGGAGTGGCCAGAAAAGGGCATTGCTGCTCTAGTCACTTCCCGAGATCTATAGGCAATGAATTCTGAAGGAGGGAGAACAGGTTTTCCAGTGGTAAACTGCCCACATGCTCATAAATAAGCCTTCAGCTTTGCTCATGTAGTAACTCTAGTTGAAGTCCCGGGACACATACACATGGCAGAGCGGAGGGGTGAGCGGGCAGACAAAGGTAGGTGGCAGGAGTATGAGGGCTCAATGGTGGAAATGATCATAACACAAAGGACTTGTATATTATGCTACAATGAAACTCATTCCAACACTCCCATGTTTTTTATCTTTATTTTTTGAGACAAGGTCTCACTGTGATGCTCTGGCTGGTCTGGATCTTACCATTTGGAGCAGACTGGTTATAAACTCAGAGATCCACCAGCCTCTGCCCCAGCGATGGGATTAAAGGTATACACCACCACACCCAGCACGCCACCACACCCACCTCACACATACCCAGCACATCCACTTTCCTTCATGCCAGATGAACATGAAATACTCCTTATTCTTTAATAACTTATAGTTTAGTGATGAATGAAAATGTCAGTTATTATTGCTAAATATTCAAGGTTGTTCTTCAGTTTTACTGTTAGAAACTATTCCTTAATCATTTGGGTATACTTCTAGAGGAAAAACTAGGAGTCATAGGTTCTAGGGAGAAGCCACTACTAGGGTTTTTTTAGAACACTGAACTATGCAGATTTTTATATAGCAAAAGATAAACATGGGAGATGGGTTAGAGATGGGTTGTCTTTTCTTGACAACATAGGGACTGAGCAATAGGGTAAGGTTCAGGTTAGATTATGAAAACTCTGAAAAAAAATCTAACGTAGGAGCTGATGGGGAAAAGAGAAAGAACTTCAGGATACAAAGAGGAAGTGATTACATTAGGAAATGAAGACAATCAGCAATTTCTATTATATATACACACATACACACACACAAACGCTCAAGTGTGTGCATTACATGTATGCGTGTCTCTCCTCGAGCATCAATCATCTGAATGTAGATGGAGAGAACTTGGCTGTCTGAAGCAGGGCTGCACACTAGGTAGGGTCTGAGACAGAGCAGGAGGACAAGCAAAGAGAAAGGAATGGCAGCAGGGCCGCAGCCGCAGATATTCACACTAGGAGCTCTGGGGAGTGAGATCATGGAGAGACGACTGAGGAGTGAGTGGATCAAAGAGATAAAAACAGATCTTAAGGAAGTAAGGGGAGAGACTTAGGAGGCAGAAAGCTTTCAGGGAACTGAGCAGGGTTGGGTTGAGTGAGACTCCTCCTAGCTCCTAGCGTTACTAGTCTCCTACTGTGCTGACTCAGGGTGGCAGAGGGCACATTGAGAGCTAAGTGCCACTCTCTTCCTGTGACAAAGAAGCCATATGTGTATATTTTTTTCCTTAAACATTTTAAGAATTTGTCAATCTTTTTCTTAAAGACATGTTTAATTCGTGTGTATTAGTGTTTTGTTTTCATGTATGTTAAGTGCACCATGTGTTTGCAGTACTGACTGCGGATCCCTGGGAGTGGAGTTCAGACACTTAAGTGCTGCCATGTTATGTGCTGGGAACTAAAGCCAGGTCAGTGCGCTCAGCCAAGAAGCCCTCCAACCTCAGGTCTAAGTGTCTTCATGATTCAAAATCCATTCTACTTTTTGCAGAAATCACTGACTTGGAAAGGTTTATATACTTTAAAAGAAGTCATGAAAGAGTTTTCAGAATAACACTATCCAGGTTCATAGATGATTTTGACTTGTAAAACTCAAGAGATTACAAAATTGGATTAAAGATGCTAAGTGAACTCAATCCCCCAAAACACAGCCTGTTACGATCTTGGTGAACAGGTCAAAAACTTATTTTGTTTTGCCAAATTTTCACTTTCATCTGTTCCTACAATCATCTCAACATGAACCCAACAGGCCCACTGAAGACGGAACTAGTCTCCTCGGGTGATAAAGATTCTTACCTTGAGTGGTGAGCTGTCCCTCCTGAGCCTGCACACAACGCAGCTCTTCAATGGTTTCCTTCAGAGAATCCCTTTCCGTTCTTAACCTCTAAAGGAATATAGAAACAAAGGTTAGTAAGCTCTCCCAGCTTACTAAGCAGTGTCTAGGCCTCAGGCAGGAAGAAGATAAACAGTAGTGAACATGGGCTTACTTTTAGTTTCGATCTTTTATGGAGCGATTATGGGAGTAGGAACATGAAAATGGCTGTCTTTTTATTTTTCTATTTCGACAATACCGAACATCTTACTGCAAGGCCACACAATGCTCCCGCTTACGCATGAGGCACAGAGCTAGCTAGTTTGTCCTTTACTGTTTTCTTAACGTTCTTCTCATTAAACAAAGATTTGGGATGAAGACTAAACACTCAGGATGTAAAAGCAAAATATGCTAAGTAATGGTGGAACAGCACCCTCCATCTAATCACAGGGAAACAGAAGGGCTACACACAGGAAAGGAAGAGCTCACAGATGTAAGGGGCAATGGTAAAAGAAATGCATATATTAAAGGAACTCACTAAAACTGTTCCTTGAATCTTTATTACTGGGGAAAAGGGGAAATGTGACTTAAAAGTAGAAGAGTCCATTTGAAAAAGGAATTTATATAGTCAAAAATGGATTATATGCCAGTCTTAATTTTTGCGCTTCTGAAAAACAAAATGCCTAGGACATACTTACATCCTTTTCTTTCTGAAGACCATCAACTTTTTCTTTTAGTCGCTTATATTCAAAATCTAACTTATCTGCTTTCTTTGATTCATCAGATAATCTATTTTGCAGCTCTACAACCTGAGACAAAATATAAGAATGACATAAAAATCTCAATTTTTATAATTTGAAACATTAGAAATTACAACCAAGGTAGTGGAATTATGTTCAATGCCCAGCATGCCCCCCATCCAATCTAAACAAAACAAATTTCAGAAAAATATATCAATCTCTTCTACAGGTTTTTGAAAACCCTATTCCCACGATACTTGAATAAATTTATATAATCCATCACTCTAACAAAAGGGAGAGAACTAGGAAATAAAGCCAGTCTAGGTAAGACAGGCTCCTAGAAGCATCTAGAAAATGGTAACAATTATCAGAGAATCTATAGGGGCTTTCATTCCTCGCAAGAACAAGACAGAAAGAAAGATAGGAAGAAACCCCAGTGAGGGTAAAACTCAGTTACATAGCCCATCTTAGAAGGAGCTGAAACCACAGTGGGAGGCGCATGCAGAAGCTCCCATGAGACATGAGAGGTACCAATAAGAGAAACCTAGATCTTTGAGCTTAACTGGAATTGAGTGTTTATTAAAAAGCCTGGCTGTGAAGAGGAAGAATAAGGAGAAAAAAACAAGCAGTCTAGGTATGGGCTGTTAGAAAGTGTTAGGATTTTTAATCCTAGCACTTAAGAGGCAGCTACTGCCTCTTACTAGCAGATCTGTTGAATTCCTGACACCAGGGATACGTGGTGACACTGTCTCAGGTGACAGGAGAGAACAGATCCTGCAGGTTGTCCTATGACCTCTGTATGCATGTTGAGGCACACCTATGACCCCATGCAATCGAGTAAATAAAATGTAATAAATCTGAAGTAAACATAAAAATCAGCTAAGAACATATATTTGAATGCTCAGTCACCAAGGAGAACTTTGAAAACCTTAGAAGGATTAAGAGGCGTATTTGTAGGAGAAGTGACACTGGTGGGCTTTGAGGTTTTAGAGCTCAAGCCAGGCAGGCCCCTCGTCACTCTCTCTTCCTGGTTGTAGAAGTCTCAGCTACTTCTCCAGAACCATGTCTCATGTCTGCCTGTGTGTCACCACGCTCCCTGGACTAAGCCTCTGAAACTGCAAGCAATCCCCCAATTAAATGTCTTCTTTTGTAAGAGCTGCCTTGGTCATGGATCTTCTTCACAGTGACTAAGGCAAATCACAAAAACAAAACCTGGCAGAGTATGCACCTGATCTGACTGACAGGCCAGAAGTGATTGGTCGGTCGTTTAAAACAGTTATATACTGCGGTATAGCCCTTGCCAGGCAGCAGCAAGGAGAATTCTGCTTCTGCTCTCTTACCTGTCTCTTGTATGTCTCCAGCTGACCCCGGGCGGCATTAGCTTTTCTTAATTCTTCCTCCAGACTGACAGTGTTCTGCATGTACATCGTATTCTTTTCTTCCAAGAGCTTAACCTGCCGCCTCAGATCTCCAAGGTCTTCCAGCTTCTTCTTATAAGATTCGACTTGACCTTCTAGTTTAGATACTTTATCAGAAGAGTGTCTAAAATGATGGGAAATAAGTCAGAAACAAACCCACAGCTGTGCAGCTGTTTTGGACAATGTTAAAATAGTAGACAATACCAGGACCTAACATTAAATCACAAAACCTAAAGTGAATCTAAGTTTTGTTAGATTAAGAAAGAAATTATAACCTAAATTACCAAAAAATTTGACATTAAGAATGTCAAAAAGGTAAGGCAAGTAAACAGGAGGGAAACCAGCAAAATCACATTTAGCAGAACAGTAAAAAAGTATAGAATGTTCAAATGAATCTTCTACCAGTAAAGGTTTTAACAGGGAGATGGAAGGAGAAAATAGCAAATGTTAGGGCACTGAAGAGATTTTAACTTTTTTTTGTTTTGTTTTGTTTTTTGTTTTTTGAGATGGTTTCTCTGTATAGCCTGGGCTGTCCTGGAGGAACTCACTCTGCAGACCAGGCTGGCCTCAAACTCAGAAATCCACCTGCCTCTGCCTCCCTAGTGCTGGGATAAAAGGCATGCACCACCACTGCCCCGCGAGACTAAAATTTTAACTTTTATAATCTTTAAGAAAGTTTTAAAGATATCTGCGTGTGTGTGTGTGTGTGTGTGTGTGTGTATAAAACTCAGGAGAAATAAATACTTGATATAACACAGTGCCTGTCAGACAAGAATGCTTATGTCAGCAGTAATGGGAGGGTCTTAGTAATGGGAGAAAAGAAAACAGATGAGTGTGACTACAAGGAGACATGGCGAGTCAGCAGTTCATAGTGGCTTCCCCTCAGGAGGAGGACGCAAGGACATCTAGAGAGTCTAACCAATGGCGTGTGGCGGCTAGTGAACAGATAAGAAGAATTATAAATATTTAACAGCTATGAGGAAAACGAGAGATAGGGCTGTGGACTAGTGAGGAGTAGCCCAGGGGCAAGAGGAAACATCCCTAAGTTGTAATAGGACTAAATTATAGCAGTATGTGAGTTTCTCTGCACACTGGTGTTCTTAAAACAGAAGGGGATCCCAAGAGGATGAGATTGTGAAAGAATGGTGAACAGTGAGTTACCTACACAGAGAAAACATGAAGAGGAGGAGGAAATGGCCAGTAAAGAAATGAAGCCAGTCTTTAGGACACAGTCCGAGGGCTGGGAGGACTCATAATTAAAGAAGAGTCGCAGGAAGGAAGAGCCAGTGCTAGCCACCATTGGAGTGGCGGCCATGGGAACCTACCAATTATTCGACACTTATTTGCCATATCAATTTAAGTGCTTATAAAGCCAGTTAGTTAGTTATTTACACTATTTTTAAACAAGTCTGTGTGCTCAGAGATGCCAGAGTTTGTAACATCTGAGATGGAGCTGTATGTGTGTGTGTGTGTGTGTGTGTGTCTGGGGGGTGGGGGTGGCAGTGAAGGACAACTGTTTACCTGAGAACATCGATTTCATCCTTTAGAGCCTGAGCTTCATCTGCCAAGGTGGTCAGCTCATCGTTCTGCTGCCGAAGCTCAGAGATTTCTTTTTCTAGCTCCTCACAGCGTATTCGATAATCGTCTTTGGCTGCTTCTAGTCTGTAACCCAACAAAATAGATAAAAAGCACTATTAAGGAGAAAAGGAAACAAAATCCACTCCTCCTGAGCACATATCTCACTTCCGTAAGCACAAACTCTACCCAGTTCCTATTTGCCACGAAATCAGGTTTAATCGATGAACAAAGTTCTCACAACGGGAGAAAAGAGCAAAGGTTTCCGAATTTTTTTTTTTAAAGTAAAATAATATTTATTGCCATGGAAAGGGATCCGCAATATTCTATTGTAAAATGAGAGTGCCTTAAGCTATTACAGACAGCCAATTCTAATTTTGCTAGTATTTAAAGAGATGGGAATGGATGAACACATGAATGAACATCTAAAATATTGCTACTCAGCAGCTCATAGAACTGCAAATGGGTTTTGTTCTGACTATATGTATAGCTTCTAACCTTCAAAATCAAAGACTGTCTTACAAATAAAATGTGTTTGCACACAGAGACACGGTATTCTATTTATCTCTGCAGTTGATGGTTATTAAATTGTTCCCACTTTTTGGCAATTGTGAATAATAGCTACGATGAACATAGCTACTAGGAACATTTGAGTCCAAGTCTTTCTGTGGACATATGTTTTTAATTCTCTTGGATACATATACCTAGGAACAGAATTGCTGGGTCATATAATAACTCTGTGTTTAACATTGTGAAGAAGACATTTTGGTTTCCGAATTTTTAACTAAGAATATATATCAAGAAAAGCTGTATTTAGATTCACATAAACGAATGACAACATTTTTGGTGCCTGCTATTTAGTCTTATTTTTGTTCACATTATTTTCTCCAAACACGGCTTAATATTATTTCCGTATCTAATTAAGCAGGTTTGTTTACTTGGTATACAACCTTCCTTTGAGTTACAAGGCCTCTCCTGTCTATTGTCCAAAGTATTTCATGTAGGCTACTCATTTTCAATTTTTCTTAAATAAGTATTTAATAAAGAGTTGTAAATTTTATATAATTCAATTGAATTTTTTACTTCATAGTTTTTGCTTTTAGTAAACATTTGACATTACTGTCTTTTAATTCTCCATTTTCTGACAGTATTTTTAATGGTTTAAAATATAACATGTAACATTTAAGTTTTTTACTTCCTCTGGAACCCATGTTGGTATGTGACAAAATGCTGAAACTGAAACCCAACTTCATCTGCTGGAGCAATTTGTTCTACTAAAAATTATTTAATATTTGGGAGCAGTGTCAATTTCCCATTTTACTTTTTTAATTTAAACTTAAAAAGAATAATTTATGAGTATGGGTGCTTTGCCTACATGTATGTCTGTATCTCATTTGTGTGCCTGGTGCCTGTGGAGGCCACAAGAGGGTATTTGATCCCCTAGGTCTGAAGTTATATATATAGCTTTGATGGGATTTCCTAGATGTGGAAATTTTTCATGATGTTTGAGAAGACTTTGGGAAACTATTTTTATTACACAGGCACTTGGGTCTGTAGTTAACTACAAGTCCTAAAACTCTATCTATGTGTGTGTGAGTGTGTATGAGTGTATGAGTGAGTGTGAGTGTGTGTATGAGTGCGTATGTGAGTGTGTGTGTGTGTGTGTGGCAGAGGACACTATCTGTTGCAGTTGGAGCCCTTCTTTTACTGTGTAGGCTCTGGGGAGTGAACTTGGGGAGTTAGGCGTGGTGGCAGCACCTTTGCTGTCTAAGCCATCCTGGTACCCTTTATCGTTATCTTTACAATTTTAAAACTAGGTTGGAAGGAGTGGCCTTTTACCTGAATGTTTCTTCTTGCAGCTGTTCTAACTGAGTCTGAAGTTGCAAATGTCTTCTTCCTGCTGGACTATTGGGATCTTCTATAGAGTCAGATTGATTGAGTCGTTCCATTAATATCTGATTTTCTGCCAATAAACTACTTTTCTCCTCTTGCAGAGCTGCAACCTGTTGGAATTAGGACTGTGGTTATCCAACCCAAACTCGTGTAAGCTACCATTGTGAGTCTGTCTCCTTCTGACACAGGTTCTTACTATGTACCCTGGCTGACCTAGGAACTCACTATGCACAGAGGGCTGGCCTCTGCTGCACATCTGCCTGCCTCTGACAGCTTAGTGACACCTCACATAAACAACCACTCTATTGAAAACATCTACATTATTTTGAATGTTATGCATGCAAAGCAATATCTAAGAAGAAGAATTTAGAAGAATCAATTTCTATTTATTTCGAGAAAGGGTCTTGCTACATTGTTTAGGTACTTCAGATTGTAGGGCTCAAGTGATCCCTCTACAATAAGCCTCCCAAGAAGCTGGGATTAGGCCAGCAAATGTGGATTTACTTCCTATTTGAAAAGAGACTTCACCAGTGATGGTAAATAAGCACATGGAAAGACAATAATCAAAAGTCACCAAGTAAATGCAAATTCAAGCCACAAAATTAGCAAGTATTATGACAATGGATAAAATGTAAAGAGATATTGGCAAGGATGAACACAAAGTCTCAGATACATGTGATAAGAATACAAAATACTAAAAAAAAAAAAAAATCACTTTGTAAGACACTGATCTGCAGAACCCACAGAAAAAGTCAGACAGCCACACATGCTTACAGCTCCAGTGCTGAGGGGCTGGGACGGGTAGATCCTGGAGCTTGCTGGCCAGCAGCCAGGCCAAAACTGCGGGCTTCACGTTTGTTGACAGACCCTGTGTCATGACAGAGCAGTGACAGAGCAGCAGGACACTCAGCATTGTCCTCTAGCTGCCACAGGTACAGGGAAAGTCCCCAGTGCCTGGCAGCACACAGATGACAAGGACTCCCACCCCTACCGAAAGCAGGGAAGCAAGATTGCTGGCACAAATGAAGACTCAAGCTCTGATATTCCTTCTGTTTTTGGCTTTTTGACATTCATTTATAATGAATTTAGTTAAATAACAGATAGCATACTCTTCTAGACCCTATTTACTTGTTTCTCTCTCTTTTACCTTTTTTGTAATTAGGGTTACCCTGTGGGGAAAGTGAGCCATGTGATAACTCCAGGACATTTGATGGTGTCTGTGGTGGGCACAGCAGAGGAGCTCTCACCTGCATATCCAGTTCATGACATCTTTGAGCAATTTCTTCCTTTGCTGACAAAGCTTCATTTAGTTCTTCTGTAGTTTTCTTCAACTAGTTATTAAGAAAAGTAAGCATAAGAAATGTTTCACTACAAAAATGAAGACATTACATAGGTGTAACACAGAGTTAAAACTTTTTTATTTCTTGGGAGGTAGTATCAAGGAAATTAAGAACATCCCTGGTGAAGACTAAAAGTAAGCACTTTTGGGGGGCAGGCAGCTTTTTGTTGAGACAGAGTTGCACTGCGTAGCTCTGGTTAGCCTGAAATTCCCTACATGTACCAGACTGGTCTCAAACTCATATTTCCATAATAAATTCTAAGTTAGCAAATTATAAAAATACCAGTTAAAATACAATTTGTCTCTTTATTTCATATATATATATATATATATATATATGTATATATATACATATATATATATATATATATATATATACACTTCTGTTTAATAAATATACAAAAACATAAGTGTACCAACAACAGCAAAGAAATAATACCGCAAAGAGAAAGGCAAATTATAGTTTGGATTAAAATTATATTATGTCCAAAGACTTTCTTATATAACATTTAAAACCATAAACCCAAAATAAGAGAAAGCAAAAGATACAAAGATTTCTGTCCATGTAGATAAAGGAAACCACAAACTGAATGTAACAGTATTTAATTCTTAAAAATACATTGCAAAGTTCCTTTTCAATACAGTTGTTCCCAGTCACGTGTAGTTGCACACTCCTTTAATCCCAATACTTTGGAGTCAGAATCAGGTTGATCTCTGTGAGTTTGAGGCCAGCCTGGTCTACACAGCAAGTTATAGAACAGGAAGAAATTCATTGCTAGAAAGCAGGGGTTACTGCAAATTAAATAAATTTGTTTTAAAGCAGGCAATGCAATACTACCATATTTTTTCCATACCACATTAATTCATCTGTGTGTATGTGTGTGCGTGTGTGTGCATGTGTGTGTGTGTGTGCGCGCGCAGTGCATGCGCGACATACACATAAATGTAAATGCATGCATGCATAAGTCAGAGGAAAATTTGATGTATTGTGCTCCTTCCCTGTACCAGGTGGTTCCTGAGGATTAAACTCAGTTTATCAAGCTGGCCAGTAAGGGCCCTTACCTCCAGAGACATTCACTGGCCCATAGAGTACTGCTTTTAATACAAAGTTCAAGATTAATTATACTGTGTAATATCAGTTAACAGATTAGATTATGTTCTTAAATTTAGGCAAAATATTTAATCAGTGTATTCCATTAGCAATTTCAACTGCATTTTCTCACTGACATAGAATTTATGTGTGTCAATTACTGAATGAGGAAAGATAACCACATACCTGGCGATCGAGGTCAACATAGGCATCGCTTCCAGCAGAGACAGGAGACTCCTTACTCATCAGCTGAAATTAAGATTTAAATGATTAAAACTATGAGACAAAACTATATTCTAGGTAATATTTTTTATAAATATAAGCATCCAGAAATGACTAAAACAACAATAAATTAAAACACAAAAGCAAGCAACTGTTTTCTGTAATTAATTTTTCTGATTGGTTTTCACTCTAAGTAATGTCTACACTTAAAATTAGACAAGTGAATTTTGGTGCTCATTTTTACTGAGAGCCCCAGCTGTAAGGCTCAAGCATAACCCAGTCTTATCACTCACTATGTCAAGACAGCAGCCAGGCACTTAAACGCAGTGACTTTTCAGCAGTAAGAGCAACAGCAGGTACTTCTTCCATTCCATACAACGACCATGTAAGGGGAGTCACCTTTTTTATGGGGTGTCACTGCTACGCTGCCCATGCTCTGCAAGCAATCCTAATTAAACACAGTGGATTGCAAAACAGCCGCAGCAACAAAACTCAAACAAAAAAGTTATTAAAATAGGACCAGGATTTGTCGGGAAGGAGCTCAGTGGGAGGAGAAAGAGAAAGAACAATGAGGGTAGGGGCTGTCAGAAGGAACTGTATGCGCGTATAAAACCATCGAAGGCTAAGGAGAGATGCGAGGCCAGATGTCTCTCAGTGGCACAGTGCTTATTGAGCATGTGCAAGACCCAGGGTCACTAACAGAATTGCAGCAGCAGCAGCAGCAGCAGCAGCAGCAGCAGCAGCAGTAGCAGCAGCAAACTGGAAAATTTAATTTCCTTTTATGGAAATGATATAATAAAACCCATTACTTTGTGTGTTAACTTTTAATAAGGAACAAACATGTACATCAGCGTTACCCGAAACCAATGACAGTGCATGTACCCTACCCATGTATCTTAGACTCAAAGAGTGAGAGAGAGGCTGGGAAGCAAGGGTGCAGAATTCTAATTATAAAAGCAGTGTAGAGCAAACTCAAATGTCCCAGTGCTTATGTTCTGTGTGGAGGACAGAAGGGGAGGACAATTAGAAATACAGAGATGCTACATTGAGAAATCTTTTGATTTCAGCCATCACTCTATTGAGAATATTAAAATTTACAAGACACTTTTGAGTAATAAAAAGTAGTACCCATGAAGAAGAAAAATTCCAAATAACATAATAAAAGTTATTTGGTCACCAAGAAACAATCAGTTTAGTAATTTTGAGATATGTGGGAATTAGCTAAGTATATTAGCCATGGCCCAGAGGAATCCAAGTAAAAACGGCAAGTACAGCAATATATGATACAATCTGTGACAGAGCGCTGGGGACCAGCCACGGCTGAGGCGGGGTCTGGCGAAGGGGGGGAGGATAGGACACAGGAAGTCACTCACTTCATGAGAGCTGGACAGAGGGGAAGCACATCTTGGTCTGGCTTTTACTACTCTGACAACTTTTATCTCTTTCAAGCTTTATTTATATATAAAATCATTTCCTCAGAAAGTTTATGCATTGATTACAGTTTTTCAAAATACATCTTCTTCTAAAGTCTTCCTTGTTCTCATAAGAATATTGGCAGAGGAACAAAGCGAGCAAACAGATAACATTATGACAAAATCAATTTTCTTTAAACTCACTATCTTCTTCCTTAAGATTGGTGTTGTAAAGACTTGCAGTTACAGAAATGCTAGACAGGATGGCTCTATTTGAATTTCTGTTTCAGTTTGGCATAAGATTAATAGTTCAAAAGTTATTTCCTACTACGTATTATATCGAACTTAACTTTCTATACAGGTTCAACCTTTCACCCTTATTTAATTCTTCCTTTCCTTCCTCTGTATTTCTTTTACATTCGGCACAAGACCATCGTCCTTTTTTTCCTTTATTTATATTATTTCCTTTATTTTCCACCACCGCCCAGCCATCGTCCTTTGTTTAAATCTTAAGAGTATTGCTCAGCCCCTTGCTTAAGCAAGGGCGCTCTATCAGAGAAGCTCTGGTCTGACAAGTGAGTTCAGGAGGCAGGCAGTTCACGGAGCCAGGATTTCTCCGTTTCTGTCTTGAACCTTTGTTTCAATAAGATCCCTACCTTTATTACAGTTCTGTAAAGAACAGAAGAACACCAGGCTTCCTAAACCTTCAGGAAGCCACCAAGGCTTGTCACAGACCTTCCTGATCAACATCTCTCCCTATACAAATTTAGCAATTCAAGCCTGGCGGTGGTGGCACACGCCTTTAATCCCAGCTCTTGGGAGGCAGAGGCAGGCGGATCTCTGAGTTCAAGGCTAGCCTGGTCTAGAGAATGAGTTCCAGGACAGCCAGGACTACAGAGAAACCCTGTCTCACAACAAACAAACAAACAAACAACAACAAAAAACAACTCTTCTCAAATCCCCTTTCTCATGTGTACTAACAACACTCGTTAATGATCTGAATATTAATTAAGTAATAAGTTCTTAGAAGAGACTCAATTTTCTGCCTAACTTTTTCCTGGGAACTTTCTTTTATTTCATTCTTGTTTTCACTAGCTTTTTCTTATCCAGCAAGTACCAAGGGCAGTGAAGGGTCAGTTCAGATTGTCCAAGCACTGGAACTCTGTCAAATGCTTGATATCAGAGAGAATACATCTAATTCAAGGTGGGGACAAGCGACCTTCTGGTCTTTTTTCCTGTTCCATCCTTATTACAACTCAGCAGCTGATGCTCTAGAAACAGCTAACCGTCATATTCTCACTGCACCCTTCCCTTCCTTCTTGCTGCAGCTCCTCCAGCTCCATGCAGAGCTGCTCCTCAGCCCCATGGCTCCCAGCCAGGGGCTGCCGTACTTTACCTTCTGTCACCAGCTCTCTTGGTCATTATTCTCAGACTTCGTGGTTAACAGTTTGATCGGCTTTCTCCTGTTACTACCATCTTTTGGGACTTTCTCTCCTGACATCAGGATTCCACAGTTCTAGTTTGTGTGTATGTGTTCTCCCCTACCCCCTTTCTTAAGACATGGTTTCAAGGATAAAAGTGACCTTGAAATCCCTAGAGAGCTGAGGATAATTTTATCTTCTTTAAAAATAATTTATTTAAAAAATAAAAGACTATATTATATATGGTATATAGCATGTTTTGGTATACAAATTGTGGAATGGCTAAATTAAGCTAATTAACATATCCACTTTCCTTGTATTGAGACAACACATTACAATTATTGGCACATTAATTGCACAGATGGGCTTCTCTGTGTTATTTCTATAATGCATAAACAGTACACTGGTACTTCCTGTCTTTCTTCTGTCTTGCCCTCCTCCCTTCCCTCCCTTGACTTCCTTCCAGACTGCTGCCATCTTTGAGGCTCTATTTCTGTTTGTTTTTTGTTGAGACGGGTTTCATTGCAGCCCAAACTTGCAGCTATGGGTGACCTTAGACTACTGATTTTTTTTTTTTTAATTTCCACATAGGACTGAAAATGTAGTATTTGTCTTTAGCTTACTTTGTGTAACATGATATCTTCAAGTTTTTCATGTTACCTTCTAATCTTCTTGTGTCTTCTTTCTGACTTTGGACACGTTTATACCACCCAGCCTGGTTTATGTGCCAGGGACAGAATGCAGGTTTTTGTGTATGTCAGAAAAGTGCTCTACCACCTGAGTGGTCCTCAGTCCTATCATTTGTTTAACCAACTGCCTTCCCTAGTCAACCTAAATTTCATGACTTATTGCTTCTAAATGACTTTCATCAGTGTTCTAGTGACCTCATTATTACTAAGCAGCAAAAATCTCAATTCAAGATCAACCCAATCAAATATCAATCCGACTACCTATTTCTACCTGCATATCCTGACTAGTTAAGAGTGGTGAGAGGGAAAACAAAAAAACAAACAACAAAACAACCCCCTCAAACCCCATAATAAAACAAAACCAACACAAGCATATTACTATAAATGTTTCTAATCTTCACCAAACTTCAAAGCTGCTTGAAAGTAAAAAAAAAAAAAAAAAAAAAACCAAAAAAACTTCCCTACCAGCAACCTATTTATCTTCTTTAGAGTCTTTCAACTTCCCCCTGCTGTTTATTATTTGATGTATGAGTGTCTACATGTATGTCCATGCACCACATGCATTTCTGGTGCATACAGAGGCTGGCAGAAGGCTGTTGGATCCCCATGGGATGCCAGTTAGACAGTTCTGAGCTACCACATGGGGACTTGGAATGAAATCCAGGTCCTGTGGAGAGCAGCAAGTGCTCTTAACCACTGAGCTCTCCAGCCCCCCTTCAGCCCTTTCTATTCCCCAAACCTGATTAACTCCCAGCATTCCATAAAATCCCAGTCTTAGGTAAGAGTTTTTGTAAATCTACAAACCAAGTAGCACGTTCTCCCTTCTCTACTGCTACACATGGGAAATTCTTCCAATCCAAAGCCACTCCCACTATCTGTCCTCTTCATTTAGTTCATTTCAAGCTTCCCCCAAACCCTCTTAAATTGATTAGCTCAAGTGGGAACTTCTGGAGTCTTTGGAAAGTCAGTTACCTCAAAGGATGTTTTCCTAAAGCAGACATGTGAAAGGATGCGTGATGGGTTTTTCGTTGTTGTTGTTACGTAAATAACCCGTTTATTGCAGGTTAGGCAAGTTTCAGACGGTAGGGCTTCGTGTTTCAGTTCCTTCAGTCTTCTGATGGAGACTTCACCGTGACTGCAGAGGTGGTGTTGTGGGTCCAGGCCCCACCCACCACTGTTTTCATGGCACAGTGCCAGATGCCAACGGCTCATCTCTTCATCTGGGTCTTGCCACAGAAGGAGCAAGTATACTTGGCGTGCTGGTTGATTTAAAGTTTCTTCACCATTTTCCAGAGGGAGGTACCATAGCGGGTCCGTTCTTGGTGTGTTTAGCCATGTCACCAGAATCGAAGCCGAAGCCCAAAGAGGAAGATATGTGCCGTTAAAGGAAGGAAGGTCAATACACCCAACAGACGGTGGCTGGTGCTGGATGGCATTGGTATGCCTTGCCATTCCTCACATCCTTTGTCTTGACTTCATAGAAAGAAATGCACCAAAAAAACTTCTGGTGGTGTTCTGACAGTTCCTTGCTGCTTCTGCGGACTTGGTCGATTGGCTAAGTGAAGTGGAAGTTTCTAGCTATGTCAGTGGATACAGATTTATGTGGTGTTTTGCTGAGGCAAGACTTGTTTGAGGACACGGGTGGGGATGGGGAGGCCTGCACAGCTAGCTTTGCAACACTTGGTCTCCTGTCTTCGCTGATCTGCACTTCATTGAAAGAGGTATGGCAGAGACAGCCTGCTGCCCTAGGACCACAGGTCCAGCCAGGGCTCTTGGCAGCAGCATGGTCAAGGGACAGTCACATGATCTTTGATAGTAACCTGGCCTATGGACACCAACAGAGCCCCATCTCCTGTAGGACCACAGACATCCACACGAACCTTGGGCTTCAACAAGGCCTGAGCAGCAGTCCACGGACACCAAAGTGGCCTCCATGGGCAGCACAGACCAAAGAGGTCTTGAGGAGGACCAATCCAGAAAGTTCTTCATCTTGGACATCCTGTCACTGCTCAGAACCAGGGTGATTATGTGGCTGAGAGTTTGGGGCTGAGTACGCACAAGCTCCAGGCTGCTGTACCCTACCCTGTTGGCCCTACTCAGCAAGGACATACTCCCCGGTTACCTCAGCTGTCTCACAGCAGCTCTTACCACAGCGGCATCTCTAGGTCTACCTCCATTCCTGCACCCTCACTGCTCTGTTCCCTATCTTTCCCACCTTCCCATCGCTTATTCATTCATGGTTCACTGTAGTGACACTGGACATTGCAGTGTGTCACACAGTATATATTTTGCCCAAACATCTTTCCATGCTAACATTCATTGCAACAAGCTATTGGTCTGGTTCAAGGTTTCTGAAGTACCATAAATAGTGGACTACTGCTGAGACTTGTCTTGATAACCTGCTGTTAGCTGGAGTCAGGATGATGTTATACCTAGGCAGGGTGTCTGGGCAGTTTCTGTGAGAAATCCTGGCAGCCACACACCTCCTGACCTCACTGTCTGCCATCAAATACTTGCTAGGCCCAAGCTTTGTGCTTGTAGCCTATGGGTGGCATTGCTGCTCCACACAGGGGAAGCAGCAAAGGCTGGATGAGCCAACCTGTGGGCCTAGGGCTGGCTCTACTCAGCACTGACCTGCTTCTGTGGGAGCTCCAGGACACCACACATCTCCTGTCCTGGGTAAAGGAGCCCAGAGATCATTGGGCATAACCTTTATGCTTGCAGCTGCTGGCTGAGCAGCAGTAGTGAAACATAGTCTTCATAATGATGCTTTGCCATCTCTCTTTCCAATTTCATGTGTCCACTTTTAAAAAGCATCTTCCCACAAGACTTGCCTTTTTTCTTAGTTATTCTGGAGCTACTGAAGGCTCTGTAGACTCCTGTTCTGCTTTATCATCCTTTGGCACCTCGAAGGGTCTTTCAGACTCCTCAGAGAGCTGTACCTCGGTGCTGGAGGCTACTACCATCTTTGTTTACTCCTGAATAGATATCTCTTGTGGCTAAGATATAGCTCCAAGAGATATGGTAGAGCATATCCTAGGATCTGGGCTCAATCTCTGGTATTATTTGTTCTCTCTCTCTCTCTCTGTCTCTCTCTCTCTCTCTCTCTCACACACACACACACACACACACACACACACACACACACACACACACACCAGCCCCCAAATCACTAAACTAAAACAATCAAGTGATGCTATTCTAAAAGACATAATAGAAATATCTGACAAAGGCATAAAAAGATGTTCACAGAAATATCTGACAAAGGCATAAAAAGATGTTCACCATTACCAGTCACTTTGGAAATACAAAACAGTATTACAAATACAGCACAGTAAAATACTACATTTATTTAGTAGGAAACTCCTGAATTCCATTTTAGGATACTGATGTTCTTTTGACTTACACATATACCCAACCTCCAGTTTCATTAAGTCAAAAATACATTGAACATACCTAACATACTGAACACACAGATTAGCAGCATTAGGACGGTTGAGAAGCTGTAGTTTCCACCCTGGTGTAGTCGGATGGAAACTGCAGTAGACTGCTGCTGCTGCTACAAAATGCCATGCAGGTCTTTTTTCTCTCACTAGACTTCCTTCCCTCTCTGCAGTCTCACTTAGGCTGGCCTTGAACTCTGAACCTTTTACCTTTACCTCTTGAATGCTGTGATTATAGACCTGCACCACCATGACCAGCAGGTCTTCCTTTCCTTTTGCCATGGGCTCTTACAGCATTTTTACACCTCCCTATCTCCCTTTCCTCACCTCATCCTTCCATGTTCAGTCTCAGTCCTCTGGGTGGCCTTAATATTAATTCAGATGGTCCTGCATTTCCCCTCTTAGGATAGTTATAAAGTTATATGAATTCTTCCCTCCTCCCTTCTCCCTCTTACTCCAGCCCCGCTCACTCTGGGCCCCACTCACTCCGGGCCCCACTCACTCCAGGCCCCACTCACTCCGGGCCCCACTCACTCCGGGCCCCACTCACTCCGGGCCCCACTCACTCCGGGCCCCACTCACTCCGGGCCCCACTCACTCTGGGCCCCACTCACTCCGGGCCCCACTCACTCCGGACCCCACTCACTCCAGGCCCCACTCACTCCGGGCCCCCTTGCTCCCGCCTATTCTATGAATTCTTGTTTAACCACGTTCTTCTCTGAGACTGAGAGGGAGATACACACTTTATGGAAGAGTTCTTTTCACAACTGTGTCCCTAGCTGCTGGTGTACCTTGGGCCTGAACTACAAGTCCAAAGAATTTGCTCAATAAATAAAATCAATATGCACACAACAGACACAATGAACTTAAAAACTTAATTGGGATATAGGGTATATACAATAAGCAATAATTTTTAAGGTTGCTATTTCTCTTGTGTGTTTTCTCCATTAATTTGTTACAAGCTGTTAAGTGCAAAGCCCTGATCAACATACCTCTTGAATGGCTGTCATGACGACATGCTGAACAGATTCCTCCATCATCATAATGGCTTGAATGTACTCTGAAAACAAGAATGACCTGGGATGTCACTGTTCAAGTTAAAAGACATCAGGAAGCTTGAAGGCTAATGCTTTATAAATCATTACAGTCGGTATTCTGTTTTGACTCTTTTGTTTGATTCCCTTTCATAGCTGCTCTGCCCCAAATATGTGCCACAGGTAAGCAAAGACTGAAAACCAAATTTTAACTTTGTTCCAAAGTTTTGTCTGACTTTTATTCATTTGATTGAGTCTGGATCTTGTTAGCTGCCGTCCTTTGAATCCTAAATTGGCCCTGAGCTTGTCATCTTCCTGTCTTAGTCTTTCAGAGCGTATTCTGAATGTACTACCACACTTGGCTCTTTCCACCATTTCCTAGAGAGCCGAGGCTGTAGGTAAAGGTCAGGGAATGCAGCTGCAGCATGAGAACATGTCAGACTAAACCTGTGAAACTGTGAGACCCTAAGTCAGGGCAGAAAAGAACCACGTCAGCTTTTCCACACTTGAAGTTATTCTTTAGATGCTTCCTTGTTACATGGTAAAAAAATATCTGTTTTTATTCTCACGTGATCAAAGCACTAAGTTATATAAATTCTTACCTTACTTTTGTTTACTATATAGAACAGAAATAACTAAAATGAATTTAAGATACACACTGAACCTGTAATTGAATGACTATACAATCCTGGGCTTTGAAATACTGTCCTATAGCTCTATATGTAAAGCAGAAAACACACCAGTCTCATGCTCACCACTCCCAAACCAGGAGGGTCTCAGCTGTTAAGTCAAGTCCTTCTGGAAGCAGTATCTCTTTCCTCTGGAAAAGCCCTGCTAATAGTTTTCAGTATTTCCAGACACAACAATGGATGACAAAACTGGCTTAAGCATTAAAATAAACTAACATGACAGGTACCCTTAGAGTTGTACTTATGAAATACATAAGCATTGTCATTAGATTCATCTACGGGAATCTTCTGCCCAGAAGATAACATGTTTTTTGTTTTGTTTTGTTTTAAATATTTTAACACCACCGTTGTGATATTATGACATCAAAAACCAGAGCCAGCACATGTAGGGTGAGTGACAAGTCCTCGAAATTAAAGCACATGAATGAGCATGGAAGAGGAACAGTGGCGTTGGAATGGGGAGGGAGGCTTACTGGCAACTGCTGGATATGAAGGAAGTAGCAGTGAAAGAGGTCAGGACATTAGTAGGGGGAGGGGAAGCGTTAGTTAAGAAGCGGTGTTGCCACGTCAAGGCCCTTCCCCGCGAACACCGTAAAGCACTAATGAGAAAATGGTGATGACAGCTAAAGTCATGTGCACTTTCAAACCTTAAAGTGAAAAGTACAGGTCTGGACAATTATTTGGTACACACCCATGAGGCAATGCTGGAAAATGAGGCATACTACATAAGGGGGCTTACCCTCAATTTTATCTGTTCAAAATGTTTAGTATAGTGTAATAAGAATACAAAGCTTAAAGGATGAAGAAATACCAGTTTTTTCTATTTCTAGCCCATTCATTACAAATAAGGTATTTGGTAAATCCTATAATATCTCTAAGTGTCAGCTTCTAATGTATAAAAGGTATTTTTTGTTCTGTTACTGCTTAATAGACTAGCAGACTGAAGGCAGGCATCGTGGTGTTGCCTGGTGGGCTGGCAGGAGGGCTCAGGGAGTAAAGGTGCTTGCCAACAAGCCTGAGGACCAGATTTTGATTGCAGGATCTGCACAGCGGAAAGAAAGAACTGCCTTTCACAAGCTGTCCACTGATCTCTACATGTACTTTGTGGCACACATTGTGCCTCCGACCTCTGGACAAAAAAACCCTACAGACTCCCCTCACTTCTGCTAACAAACCCAAATCACAAGGTCGATGTTATTGTCAGTGTGCCTTCTACTACTAATCTCTGCCTTTTAAAATTTACTCCTACTTTATTTGCCCCAATTAGAGGTCAGCAGAGATAAATATACACACAGCCAGGCTCTCACCAATTGCTTTTAATTTTTTCCAACTTGTAAGAATAGCTAAACACAAAGCAAAAGATTTTGGGGATAAGGACAAAGGCCAAGTAGATCTCATCCACAGGTAGGTAGGAGGAAGTATGAGCCTCCTCATCCATCTTCCCACATACACATTCACAGCCACAGTTAGTGATTCTTAGCTCTCTACTGTACTCCTGAAACCAGAGAATACCCCAAATAAGAAAGCAAGAGACTGAAAAGTCTGCTCGGCTGGAAGCTTCCTTCTTTACCAGCTAGCTTTTATAATGCTGGCATGTGCTGTACAGGGCACTCTGGGATATTAGTCACCAACTGTTTTACCCAGCTGTCACCTCTGCTAATAGTGTCACCTTGCTAGACACGATGTGACCATACGTGCAATAGTGGCCGGAGTGTTACTGGAGTAATCAATCACTTCCTACCTGGATTTTAGACCTGCTCCACAGGAAGAAACCATACTTGGTATGGTAAATCTGGTCAAAAGCCCATGGCTAGGAGTAAGGGCTAGTAGTCCCTTACTACTGTTTTGTTATATGGTCTTCTAAATACTTATCTTTACACATATACATCAGTGCTATTCTCACTCTTGGTCAGAACAGTTTCTGTTTTCAGTGGGCAATGATTAACACGGGACTCATAACTGAGTGAGTGACTGATGAGTGCTTAGTTCTCCCCTGAGACACGCATGACCATGACGCTCCAAGGCTCCGGGAGCCCTGTGGGAGACCTGTGGGAGAGGGGCAAGAAAGAATGTAAGCTCTAGCAGGTGGGAAGGGGCGCTGTGATGTGCTGTGTTCTGGACACAGCACAGCAGGCGCACCATGGACCAATGGTGGCTTTGGCGTGATCAATATGTCATCATTAGAAAAAAAAATGTTTTTAAAGAAATACAGACAGTTTAAGAAAGGTAAAGCAATCTGAAGAGCGGGAGTCAGCTAGTAAGCTGAGCGAAAAGTCCCCAAAGTCTATGTTATTATTAAACTCATTCAGTATTAGAATATGAAAAAAGTACAAAAACAAGTAAAAAAAACTTGTTTTACATTACCAGATGTGGCAGAAAACAGTATGAATGGGGATGGGGACCTTTGAACTAAAAATAAATAAATAAATAAATAAATAAATAAATAAATAAATAAATAATAAATGAGCTTCAATTTAAAATAATTACAAAATACTATTTATGATTTTAAGTAGTCTTTCATTTCTTATTGTCCAGCAATACTTCTCTCAATTCTGTCTTCACCATATTATAATTATAGTTTTGAGGGGTCTTTAAGGTTCTCAACTATAACTTGAAAATTTCTTACTCTGAGTAATTCTTAACTCATTATCCTTCACAGTTTTATTTAAATAACTTCCCTAACACCATGTCTAGACTCTTCAATTACATTTCACCTTTGGAGCACTTACCATAACTCTGTAATTACTTGTGCTGTGGGGTAATAATGTTTTCCCCCCTCCACTCAAGTCCTATGAAAGTAAGCTTTGTGTCTGTTTTGTCTGGCACTGTAGTTCTCTTCCATAATAACAGGTTAATAAATGCTTGTGAAATAAATCAAATCTACTTTGGATCTGGGCAGTGTGCTGTCCAGCATGAGGACTGCCCCAGCTGGAATGTCTAGCACCCAGATGAAGATGGGGGTAGCTGTACAACGCTGTAAAGCCAGAGCTGCGAGCAGGACAAGCAGAGCTTGGAGCTCTCTGGCCACCATCGCAGCCAGCAGGGAGATTCCAAGTTTACAGGACACAAAGAATGCATGGAGGGTGATCGAGGACGGCAGGCAGCCTACGCTCCTTCTCGGGCCTCTGTGTGCATGTGCAAGAGAGGCATATGTGTGCATGTACCACACACATATATATGAAAGCACCCACTCAAAGCAAAAATAATCTATCTACGTTATGTACAACAGTAGTATTTTACAAAAGGGTTAAAAAAAACCCTCTAGAAATAAAAAAAAAATGACATTATTACCTACATATCAAAGCTGGTCTTCAAGAAACTCAGTAACTTCAACAGTACCATGAATATGTGAACTTGGAGTTGCTATATACATATAAACACTGTATTTTATCTAGTATCTGCAAACTGAATTTCACTTACTATTTATCTAAGTCTAATTAGAAGTTTTACCAATTTATAGTTGATACATTCATAGAATAAGTATGACTCACCCCAAAAATGCCATCTAAGAAGTAATATTTTAAAATGGGAAAATTAGTTTTCTCCTATATTAAAGCACACCGAAAGGAAGGCCCCATGCCCAGCACTAGACAGCCAACACAAAATGAACTTAGTGATAGTGTTGTAGACTTCTTGCCTCCTATTGCTTTTTTGGTACAAAATTTTTTGTCTTAATTGTTTTCTGCCTGCATGTTATGGTTGCTCATCTTATATCAGTTGTGTATGATTCTTGTTTTTAATTTCTTTATTCTTTTATTTTTTGCCTTTATAGAAAGAAAGAAAGAAAGGAGGAGTTGGTGAGTGGGGAGATGGGAAGGATATGAGAGGAGTTGGGAGAGAAGAAATCATGATCAGAATATATTGTATGAAAAAAATTTCAATAAAATAAATTGTGGCTATGGTAAGTATGGTGGCATATTCCTATAATCCCAGCACTCAGGATACAAAGGCAGCTTTCTGTGAGTTTCAGGCTAACATGGCCTGCATAGCAAGTTCCAGGCCAGCCAGGGCTCATAGTGAGACCTTGCCCTAAAAACAAAACAAAACAAAAAAACAAAAAACATTCTGTGACTATAAGAACACATAATAGATAAATGAAATGGAATTATTGTTTAAAACACTATATAATATACATATAGTTAAAAAATCACATTTCCATGAAATTATTGTTTGAACCACTATTTTGTGTAAGATAGTGTGCGTTTTATTTGTTGAATTCTTTAGATCCCTAATGTTCTTGTGAGGTAGGTACTAAGTGTTTATTTACTAAGAAACTGAAATACAAAGACAAGATTATCCAGTAACTCTCCAGTTTGTAAGAGCACAACTGGATGTGAAGATAGGTTGAATAGGCACTGTAGCCTGGGCTCTTATTCTGGAGCACGGAAATATTTCCTAAGCTATCATCTGACAAACTACATTACTAAGTATTTTAGTAATAACCATCAATGTCAGCATAGCCAATGTAGTTATCATGCATTAAAAAGAATATGCTCAGGCTGGGGGCACAGCTCAGCTCAATAGTACAGTACATGCTTAGTATAAACATGGCACCAGGGTCGACAGCAGCATAAAGAAATGAACATAACACAATATAAAAACTACTCAGTTCTATAGACTTACAGAAAGGGAAGGAATGTGTCCATAATCAAAATTAGACTACCTTTTAACTCAGTTAAATCTGAAGGCAAATTACCGGCAAAACTGTAGATGAAGGGGAAGACGGTAGCCATGGAAAGATGTTATTTATCCTGGGGCTTTATACATGACGTGCACATATATATTACATCTGTTAGTTACCTTGCTTCTGTTCACAGTTCACAGCACAGCCTAGGATGAGCTGGAGCATCCTCCCGAGCTCTGCTGCGTCAGAATGCTCCCCAATAAGGTTCACATCAGGAAGGGTAAAGTCATTAATCTGCTGTCCTAAAATCTGAACGGAGACAAGCAGATTATAATCACATTCCTGTTTACAGAGCTAAATAAAATATGTAATAGAAATCAATCTGCTATCACCAAAGACTCAGGGTCAAGGCCAGAGCTGTTCTGCCAAGCTCATTCCCAATTTCTATTCTGTGTCACACCTAAGTGACAACTGTCACATATCGTGGCGACTTAGTCCCTAATCTGGTATGTGCCATGTACATACACTATCGATTCTTCTGCTGTTCCAAGAAAGCCTGGATGTTTGCTCTCTGAAGAATTATAACCAGAATAGTCTAAAGTAAAGGACATCCAAAACGGTTGGGGTTTTGGAGAAAGAACGGATATCCTTCAATGGAGACTTTGGTTCCAAATGAAACTCCATGCAAACAAGTGGGACTCTTCGCTGCATGTCCTGCCTGTGAAAGGGCCGCAGGGCTAGGGATGTAGACCTGCGGGTCGAGCACCAGCCTCCTACCAGCCTCAGCACTGCATCAAACCACACACGGTAGTGCATGCTATAATCCCAGCACTCCAGAAGGGCAGGGAATCAGAAGTTCAAGGATATGCATGGATAAACAGAAATATACCATCAACCCAGATTAAATTTAATTCCTTCTTTGTATAGGTAAATTAATCTCCAGAAGTAATTAAAAGCCAGAAAAAAGAAACCATTCCACAGTTCATGATGGAGACATCAAAAACCAGCAGTCAAGTGTGTACTTGGTCTCTGTCCCGACTGGAGGCCAGAAACACTAAACACCATTCAGGGGCACTGGTTTGTGTTCTATTTCTGTGTTATCATTCTTCTAGGTTTACACAGAAACTTAATGAGCATAGCTGCCTGGAAGCTGTGTGATCAGATGCTTCTCTGGTCCTTGAAGGAGTGCCAAAATTACAGTCTAGCCCCCAGGATGGGAAGGTGGCAATGAGTACCCTGTGGGTGGGACAACTGGACGACAAGTTCGCCTCCATGACCCCTAAACAGAGGCGTCAGTGGCAACCCTGTCTTGCTTCCTTCTCTTACGCTATTTTCTATAATACACTCCTGTCTAAAACTTACCCTTCTGTTGTTTGTGAAATTCATCTTTGAGTTTACAACACAAAAGATACAGAAGCCACTAACTTGGAATACCTTTGGTGGCCAGAAACCCTAGACCCCTAAGTAATGTCACATGAGTCAAAAAGGACCTTCTCTTAAATTAAATTAATATTTAATCAAATTTTCAAACACCAATTATTAAATATTTTAATTAATTGGTAAATATTTAATTAAATAGTATTTGAATATATATTTAAAATTATATACTTAAAAATGACAACAGAGAAGTCTACTGGGAAGAAACTGAACTAAGGGGGTGGAAAATGAATAAAATAAAGATGAGCTCATGGAAATAAAAAATGCAATAAGAATGAAAGTGTCAATGGGCAAGCAAGAAAGGAGCAAAAACAAGCAGTAAAAAGAAAAATTGAGTAATTAAAGAAATCTGAGTAATTAAAGGATCAACCAGAAGGCTTAAAGGCTCAGTGGAAGTTCGACAGAATTAACAGAAAAAATTAAGTAGAAAAAAAATTCCTAGAACTAAAACTAGTAGGTATTCAGTTTTTAAGAATTTGCTAAGTACCAAACATAAGAAAAGAAAATCCAAGATCAAAATGCATCTTGCATCAGAGCACATTATCATGAATCTTTAGAGATAAATCCATTCTAAATAAAGAAGCAGCCAACAGGAATGGCCAGCCACCCACATGAGAAGCCTCCACAGCAAAAGCAGAGGGAGCTGGTGATTGTGGCTGCCACGGCCTCCAGACACAGACTCCACGGCCGATCTAACTCTCAGGAAACAAAGAGATGTCTTGGCCTATACTTGAGCATGAGCTTTTCTGAAGATAGCACTAGCATTACTAAAATGTGCTCACCAGTATAGGAGTAACTGAGAATCTGGACATGGTGGCAGCACTAGGGGTGGGGTGGGGAGGCAGGTGGATCTCTGTGAGTCTGAGGCCAGCCTGTCTGTATAGTGTGTGAGAGCTTATTTCAAATACAAAGTTAAACCAGAAAAGAAACATTCAAGTATATAAGAGTAAGTAAAGAGAATGTGATAAGGTGAAGCAGGACATTTTGGACGGAATGAGAAAGGAACTAGCAGAGCTGAAGGAGGAGCTTATTGATGCAATCAGGCAGGAGCTGAGCAAGTCGAACGCTGCATAAAGAAGTAAACTAAGGAGGGGCAGGACTCGAATCTGGAGAAAACAAAAATGCCTACAAACAACTCCTAACACCCCCAAACGGGAGTGGGGGGCTAGAAAAGGGGAAATCATTTGAAATGTAAATAAAAAATATATCGAATAAATTTAAAAAAAAAAGCTGTAAGAAGAAAATGGATACACAGTCAGGAGGGAACCCGTCAACCTCTGAAAGCCTGCAGACATAGTGACTCTGGCGATCAGCCGTCCCTCCAGTGTGCGGCTTTTATTCTGACCTTTACCACAGGATGGGGTAAAGGACTTATTGGAGTTCCCTTAGCAGTACTAAACCCGTCAGGCAAGATCACCATGCATTGAAATATTTTCATGTCTAGATGAATCTGCACGTTTTCCATAATCCATTACTAAAATAAAGACGAGAAAGGCTTTAAAAAAAAAGAGAGAATGTGATAGAAGAGAGACAGAGGAGTTCTCAGACTCAGGGGATGTAAGCTCACTGACTATCCTTGCTGATTCTGGTTAGGATGAAAAGCTGTATGCTTTGTTGTAGGACTCTCAATACAACAGGTACTAACCCAGAACCTGTGAAAATATTCACAAAATACAGGATAGAGTATCATGCTACTTTTCTAGAGCTTGAGAAATACTGGAATTGAAAATGAACTTCATCTGAAGGATCAGAGTGAGACTCTGAACATCCCTAATCGGTGCATTGACACCAATGTCTACCAAAGTGCTGTATAAATACTGCATACATAGTCTTGGTAAAGCCACTTTATGGTTCATACTGATTGCCTAATAAATGCTTAATAATTTCTTTGTTGCCAGACATTTGACTTATTTTTAATTTTGCAACCTATAAAATAACATGGAGGTGGTTTTATTTAAAATATTAATAATATAATATAAATAACATGGAGGTAGTTTTATTTAAAATATAATAATATAATAATATAAATAACACAGAGGTAGTTTTATTTATAAATAGTTTTGAGATTTTATTAATTTCTGCTTGTTTGAGTCCTGGGCTTCACTGTGTTGTCCAAGCTGGCTTCAAACGCCTATGATCAAGCAATGTTCCTGCCTTACCCTCAGAGTAGCTGCACAGTTTAAAAACATTCTTACTATGAACTTACTAAGGTGGTTTGAATAGATGTGGCCCCACAGACTCGGGTGTGAATCCTTGGCCCATAGGGAGTGACACTATTAGGAGGTGTGGCCTTATTGTAGTAGGTATAGCCTTGTTGGAGAAAGTGGTCACTGTTGAGCCAGGCTCTGAGATCTCACAAGCTCAAGCTATACCCAGTGTGGCTCAGTTTCCTGCTGTTGCCTGCAGATCATGTCTGCCCAGACTCTGCCATGCTTCCCGCCTCTGAAACCGTAAGCCAACCCTACCTGAATGTTTTCCTTTAGAAGGGTTGCCTTGGTCATGGTGTCTTTTCACAGCCACAGAAACCCTAACTAAGACAGTTACTGTGTCGGGATTAGAATGACTCAGCCTCAGGAGCGGGGTCAGGAGAATGAAAAGTTCAGGGTCATCCCTGGGTATATACAGACTAGAGGACAGCCCATCTCCATGTGATCTTGTCTTTAAAAAAAATCAAATACTGTCAAAAGATATATTTACAAAGCTTTTAAATAAAACAAACATGTTTAAAAAAAACATGAAGCATATGGAGCAAGTAAAAGATGTATAAAGCAAATAAAGTAACTGCAGAAAAAAGACATAATTACAAATTACAGCCAGTGATAAAAAGGGAAAAGAAGATTGGATGATGGGGCTAACGGGGAGCTCGGCAGTGAGCCATGCAGCAGGGACTCACTGTATGTAGTTGCAAAACAAATACCCAGGTGAGCACCTCTTCTCATAAGCAGTGACATATAACTAGTCTTTTAAAGCACACAAGGGATATTCCAAAGATGCTAGTCACCTGCGGAGGCATGACTTGTCCCCTCCCTAAGGATGCTAAGTATGGTTGGGTCATGCTGCCTGGGGCACAGAATGATGCTACAGACCGGAAATCCAAAGCAGCACCGTGGAAGGTCTTGTGGAGCATGGTGAGGCACAAAACAAGGATGAGAAAAAGAAAAAGCAGTGTGTAGAGAGAGCCTGAGCCCGGGTTTCTCACTGGGAAATACTGACAGCAGCTCTTCATCTGGTCACATTCCAGCACCAAACTTGCAGTGACATTCTGCTAAGTAGTTTCTAAAAAATCCATAATCTTTTCTGACATAAATTTTCTATTTCCTTTCCATTGTGATACTTTACTGAAAAAATATAATTTTTAATTAACAAAATAAGTGAATTTGATGCTCAGGACAAAAATGATTACTTCTTGTAATCCTGAAAGATCTAGTAAATTTTGCTTCTTAGTACCCTAATAAAAACTTCTGGCCAAATGACAAAAAGAAAGCTACCTCAGGAATTACAGTCTTCTGCACATTTGCTCAAAACACTTAATACTTACTCCAAGTATTCTTTTACATATTTTGAATAAGAATTTTCTTGAAAATCAGTACTGGAGTTTTAAGTTATGTGAGATAATTACAAAATTAAGTGGGATTGAATGACTATGTCAGGTTTGGTCCCAACTTCATTTCATGACTAATAATAGGACTGAGACAACCAAAACTATGTATAAACAAAAACGCAGATTGATCCTCAATATAAGCACAGACCATGCAAGCTGGGGCTAGAGGCAGAGGCCTATAGTCTAAGCTGCTTGAGAGACTGATGCAGAAGGGTATCAGGTTCAAAGCCTGCCTGGGCTAAATTTTAAGGCAAATTAATTGACACCCTTCTCATCTAAGAAGAAACAGATGGTTATGGGTATAGCTCAATGTGAGAACATTTACCTAACAGGACAGTACAAATACCCAAAAGAAACAAGGAAGACTTAAAAACGAAAGCAGTGTAATCTGTTTTACTTCTTATAATCACCTTGGCTTGACAGACTACAGAACAGCGAAGTAAAATTCCTCACCAGTTACTGTGTTAGCAGTCTAAGTACAAACTCACAGCACCCTGGTAATGGGCCATAGCAGTAGAACTGGAGAAAGTTATATTTGGAAGGCCTAACAGATTTTGTTGATGATACTAAAAGAAAGACATCCCAGCACTCAGGAGGTGGAAGCAGGAAGATCAGAAGTTCAAGGTCACCCTTAGCTACTACATATTGAGTTTGAGGCCAGCCTATGCTATATAAAACTCTCTCAAAAATACATAAATAGGAAAACCAAACCAAACCAAACCAAAAAACCACTGGGAAGGACAAGGTAGCTCATGCCTAGGATACTGGCATGAGACGTGGAGGCAGGAGGACTGTCTTTGAGTTGGAGGCCAGCCTAGGTGTACTGAGTAATTGTCTTCTGAGCCAGGAACAGCCATCGTGGAGCATTTGGCTATTCTCCTTCACAAAAGATCCTCCAGCTGAACCTGTTGATGATTTATTCCCCAAGGAGAGGGGTGAGAGAGCACAAGAGTCTCACCTGAGGATCCAGCTGCTCCCTACCACCTACTGTATGCAACTCTGCCTTAACTGAACACGACCTTGGCAGGAGCAGTATATATACTGCCAAGGAATGAATGAATGTGTGTTTGTGTGTGTGTAATCTATCTATCAGGGAAGACTAGATCTATCTATGTGGCTACGGGAAGCCCTCATCCCTGTGAGGTAAAGGCTTTTCAGGTGTGGCCTTTGTTTTAGTAGTGGGGAGAGAACTACCCACATCCCTTTAATAATCCCCTATCTATGCTCTGTAAGGAAGCCCAATAAACTCATTGGTTCCTGAAGAACAAACTTAGGTGGAATTATGCCTCTGTTTGTCATTGTGACTTTAATAGAAAGGGTAGATGTTGCTTTTATCTCTTCCTGGAAAGATTTTTAGTAACACTGGACTAGAAAGTGAGTTTCTGGACAGTCTGTACTACAGAGCAAGCCCCTGTACAAAAAATCCAAACCAAACCAAAACAAAAAACAAAGGGACTATAGCATCATGTCAAGGTTTGAAACTTGGATTCTGGTTTGGAAGTGGCAGAGCAGTGGTTCTTAACCTTCCTGATGCTACGACCCATTAATACAGTTCCTCATGTTGTGGTGATCCCCAACCATAAAATTATTTTCTTGTTTTTTTAAATGTACATTCTCTTTATGATTTATGTTTTTATGCATATGAGTACATCTTTAGACACACCAGAAAAGGGCATCAGATCCCATTATAGATGTTTGTGAGCCCCCATATGGTTTCTGGGATTTGAACTCAGGACCTTCGGAAGAGCAAGTCAGTGCTCTTAACCTCTGAGCCATCTCTCTAGCCCCATAAAATTATTTTCATTGCTATCTCATAACTGTAACTTTGCTAATATTATGATTATAATATTAATAACTGATATCCAGGATATCTGAAATGCAACCCCTAAAGGGGTCAGGGCCAACAAGTTGAGAACTATTGTGGCAGAGTCACTTATTAAATGGACACGGTAGATGCTATAGATATAAATGTAGGTTTAAACATAAGCAAACTTGCAGTGGAAAAAAATGTAAAGAAAATAATGCATGTTTCTAGGCAGTATTACATCATTTGGCATCTGTGATCATGAAACCAATAGCTCTGCTGTTATGTCCTCAGCAGTGCCTGTGCTCTGATATGGACGCAGAGGATGCAGTGAGTTCTTCTGGGCCCAGCGGCTTGCCAATGAATAAAAGACAAGCAGAGGGTCAATCACAACAGTCTACCAGCTCGAACTCACGTTTACAAGACAGAATGAAAGAAGAGATAGAATAAAATCCAAAACATTTTAATAATTATTCACAAATTACTCATATGAAAAGAAAGTTGCTGATCTGCTCAACACCTAAGAAATGACTGGTTATTTGAATCAATATCTGCAAAGCAACACAGGGGAAGACAGGCTATTAATTTTGAAATGTTTTTTCTTAAGCTTGAAACTATAATTTGAAACTATTCTATAATATTTCCAAGTAGGAGAAAAAAAAATCTTACCTCATGATTGTAATCCAAGATGCCTTTTAAAATTTTCTTCAAATTGCTAATCTGTTTAGAGAAAGAAAAGAGTGGGTGAAGGGCATGCGCAGATCTCAGTACAGATTAACACTAACACTCAAGTGAATCTTAGAGCAAGTGCAAGCTGAGCATTCCCAGACACAACTCTGCCGTCTCAAGGTGGGCTGAACTCCAAGGCCTTTTGAGCAGCATGTTGGTACTTTAAAACACATGGACTCTGGGGCTTCTCAGAGTTAAAATCTTGGGATTACAGACATTCAACTGGCCAGTCAACTTTATGCAACTCTTCTAAACCAACCAGAAAGCCAGCCAGCCAGCCCACCCCCCTGCCCCCAAACCAACCAACCAACCAACCAACCCACCCACCCACACACCCACCCTAAATACCCCCCCCCCCCCAAACTCTTCTAAAATCTGGAACTCTCCTGGTCCAATTCACATAATGAATATTTGAACTGTATAAAAAAATGAAACTTAATAGGATATTTGAAGTTTAAAGTAACAACATCAGAAAAAAAGACCATTTCTTAGCAACAACACTATGGGAAAATGAACATCTAACAGATTATTCAGACTTTTGATATGTAAGGGAAATAACTTGATCTTAAATTTGTGCTATTTTCTCTAATTTAAGAGTATTAAGCAAAAACTATTGCCAAAATTACCCTTGAAAATGTTTAAAAAGTTTTAAAAATTAGTTTATATGTATGGATGTTTTGCTTGTACGTATGTTGGCTTCCCTAGAACTGTATCCACAGAGGGTTTTGACTGGTCATGGGGGTGCAGGGAATTGAACCTAGGTCCTATGGAAGAGCAGCCAGTACTCTTAACTGCCAAGCCCTCTCTCCAGGTCCTTGTCTTATTCCAGGAAACACATCTCCAAATTCCTCCACTGTCAAGAAAAGGCTGTTGTTTAGCTGAATATCAAACAAAGTAAATAATTGTGACCATAGGTTAAAAAATATTACTATTGTATCTTGAAGCACTAAGCCAGACTGACATCAAGCTCTGCTAGTCCTTAAGGAGGACCACAGATGAGAAGAGGAAGTGGCCTGTGGAGAGTGAGCACAGACTCACACTGCCCATCTTATCTAGGGGAAATGAGAGGCGGAGTCACTGCAGTATTTGATAAAAAGCTCCTTGAGTTTAAAAAGCTCTTCTGCTTTTGATAAAACTTTAATTGGAGTAAATGCGCCATATTCTGCAGACCATCCTTTCGATCTGGCTGAAGCTGTTCAGGGCTAATCAACTCTTCCTTCTCTGAAATGCTGGGATCAGGTGTATTTTAGGATTGATGATGCTCAACTTGTAGTTGAGTCTATCCTAGAACAACAGACAGTGCAGCCCGAGGTCATCAAATCAAAGGGACTGAATTATTTAGTTTATAACCTTCTGGCTTAAAACACTTTTAGAGATTATTTTATTCTATGTGTATGAACGCTCAGCTTCATGTATGTGCACTATGTGTGCACCTGGTGTTCTGCAAAGTCAGAAGAAGGCACTGGATCCTCGGAACTGGAGCTTGCAGGTGGTTTTTGAGCCACCATGTGGAGAGCTGGGCACCTAACCTAGGTCCTTGCAAGACCAACAAGAGCTCTAGCTGCTGAGCAATCTTTCCAGATCCTGAAACATTTATTCTTAAGAGAAAGATAAACCAAAAAGTTGCTTATTTAGTAAAAAAAAAACAAGCGTGGTTAATCCAAGTACTGTGATGACAGAAAACTGTGAATTCAAGGTAGGTTTAGAGTACACAGGAAAAAAAAAACAGTATCACAAATAAAATTAACAAATTAAAATGTGTTTTTCAGGAAAAATTTGAATTTGGAACATTAATCATTTATTTCCTTTATCAATCTTCTAAGCTGTTTATTTTTCTTACTTCCAACATCTGAAAGTGGACCACCTTCAAATTGATACGTTCATTTAAAATAGTGGTTTTCCCTATTGCAAAATGCTACATTATCTTACATTACATTACCATTTAATCAATGGTTTCATAAAAATTGAAGAAGCAATCCATAAAAGGTTATAGTACTTGTCTATAGAGAGTAAATTGTAAAGCTATAGTGTGGACATGTGCTCCCTGTTTCCAAAATTCAGCCCCTTGCTGGGTTTTACTGACTTAACAGGATGACATATCTGGCAGGCAGTGTCAAATTATTACTAATCTTCAATTCCAGATGATTTTACTAGAGGATACCTAAATAAGTTTCTAATCTCACTAGAAATATTGGATTTTTAAAAAGTATTTTATACAGCACAAATATTTGAAGATTTAACAGGTGTAAAAACAAAAAAGAAATACCTTTAACCTCCAATTGTCTCCTACTTCAGTTTTGATTCTGTTTAGCCAATTATCATCGAAATATGCAGGATCTCTGCAAGTAAAGAAAAGCTGGATTAAGATCATGTAGCTCTCACACTTATAAAAAAAACCAATGCCATCATTTAAGTAAGCCACAAAAACATGGGTAAGCCACATCCCAGCTATTAAATAACCCATGAGATAAGATATAGTGAGCAGTGGTGGTGCACACCTTTAATTCCAGCACTCAGGAGGCAGAGGCAGGCGGATTTCTGAGTTCGAGGCCAGCCTGGTCTACAGAGTGAGATAAGATGTAAGAGAGCATTTTCTAAAATCATTTTGATCGGTTTTGGTAATAAACTACAGTTTATTTGTAGTACATGTATAGTACATATATAAGGTGTACTACAAAATAGGTATATTATTTTAAAAGCACTAAAAGGCAAAAATGGTAATATATAGTTAATATATTCTAAAAGTGAGTTATAGTTGAATATACAAAACTAGAACTGTTGATGGAATAAAACTATCCCAAACCAGTCAAAACAAACGATACACTTTTTAAAAAGATATATAGTCACAAGAAAGTCAGAATGAGTTCTTTTTTGTTGTTGTTGTTTTAGTTTTTTGGATTTGGTTTTTTCGAGACATGGTTTCTCTGTGTAGCCCTGGCTGTCCTGGAACTCACTCTGTAGACCAGGCTGGCCTCAAACTCAGAAGTGCTAGGATTATAGGCATGTGCCACCACCGTAGAATGAGTTTATATGGACAAATACAGTCAAACAAGGGTAGACCCTAAATGTACACATCCTCATTTTTCCTACAAAATTCTCCAACCAACCAATCAGCCAACCAATGAAACAAACAAACAAGCCTTCTCAAATTTCTCAAACTCGGCATGAGTATCACTTTAAGTTTGACTTGAATAAGCACATATATTTATTAATTCATTTAGAATATACAAATCACCTCAGGATGCAATACTGACAGAGCCACAGGACTATCACCATCATGTTAGATTATCCGCATCTTCATAGATGGGACCCTCCATAGGTGATGGAGATGGCTCAGTGGATAAAAGCGTCTGTTGTACAGCAATAACGGCCTGAGCTTAGATTTTCAGCATCCAAATAAAAGCCAGGAGCAGAGGTGCATGTCCAACCCAAGTACTGAGAAGGGGTTGGGAGTGGTGAAGACAGATGGATCCCTTGATAGAAACAGTGCACTCCTGATTTAAGAAGTATGAGTTCCTGTCTCAAAAAAATCAAGGTGTGAAAGCTACTGAGGTCATAGCCAATGTGAGCCTATGGCATCCACATGTATATACACAGGGCAAGAGCACCCACATATGCAAGACAAAAAAAAGATAATAAGCCATGTATTTATTAGCCATCTTTCTCATTTCTTTATTTTTCGACCCCTGGAAATTACTAATCTAACTTCTTTGTTCTTTGCTCTGAACATTTTAGTAAACTGTATGTGAACAAAATAGTAAACCATATGACCATTTACATCTGACTTCTCTCTCAGTAAGATTTTAAGGTTTTTCTATAATGTCGCATGTATTAGGGCTTGCCTTTATTGGTATGCAGCCAAGCACCACATAACATTCCAGTCTAGTGAATGCACAATACTGTATGGCCTACTTTGTGTTTGCACAAGATGCAATTCTCACAAACTATCTCATAAGTGACTACCACATTATGTTAACCAATTCATCAGCTGATGAGTAATTGGATTGTTTTTATTTTTGAGCTATTGTAATGATGCTTAATAGTCATTTATCAGTTTCTGAATGGACATGTTCATTTGGGGTAAAATTGCTGGGTCACACAATTCTGCTTAATATAAAAGTTGCCTGTGGTGGTTCATTCTTGTAATCTTAGCGTTCTTCTTACTTTAAAACTTTATTAGTGTGTATGTGTGTGTATGCACATGTATGTGTGCAGTTGCTCATGGAAACCAGAAGAGGGAACTGGATCCTCAGGAGCTGGATACATATAGTTTTACACAGCCCAACAGGGGTTTTAGAAACTGAAACCTGGTCCTCCACAAGAACAGCAAGCACTGGTCATCCAATGAGCCATCCTGCTAGCCCTTCTTTCATTTTTTCCCCTAATTTCTCTTGAATTTATTTTATGTGATAAATATGTAGATACCTGGTGGCCGGAGAAGCCAGACAAGAGTATTAAATCCACTGCATAGTTTTGAGCCATTAGGGCTTTAGAACTAAACTCCCAGGGTCCTCTGTAAGAGCAACAGTTGCCCTTAACCCCTAAGCCACCGCTCCAGCCCTTCTTTTTCACTTTCTTAATGGCATACTGCACACACAAAGGTTTTTTAAGTTTGATGAAATTCAATTTACCTATCTTGTACTTATGACATTTTTATCTAGGGCATGTCTGCCAACATCACAAAGACTTACTGCTTTTTCCCCCGCTTTCTGTAGTTTTAGCTCTTATATTTGGGTCTCTGATTCATTGCAACGTAGTAGAAGAGAGCTAACTTCATTGATTGGCATGAGGATATTCATACTCATCTATTTTTGCTTTAAGCTTAATTTAGTGTTTCTTGGCAAGGTTCTCTGCACCAAGAGAAACCAATTTAGGTAATCTGATGCAAAAAGAAGAGGTGTGTACTAAAGAGATGGCTGGGCCTCACAGACATTGCAAGAAGATCTGGACTGCTTTCTTCACCATTTATTTTTCCCCATCTACACCATTTTCTCTTTGTGGACCAACCTCTTCCTGTATCTCATAATACAACGGTAAAAATGGTTATTGATATGTTTTAAGTCCTTACAACTTCTAATTAAGACTGGCTGTTATTGCCTCGTCATAATCCCCAGCAAGCTCAAATGGTCTAGCCAAAGTCTATTTTCATCTTGATCCTATTACATGTGGTTAAAGGAGGGACGGCTGCAAGTAGGACACATCCATCATCGCAGGAAAAGCACTGAGCCTGTCAGAGGTAGGCAAGCTCTCAGAGAAGTGGACTTCCAACTTCCAACTGGGCAGACATGTCCCTCCTGCAAGAACTCTCTTTGCTTCAGGTCTTGTAGAAAACAGACAATGCAAAGAAAACACGGGGAATTTTAGTATAACAGCAAAAAATTATTATAAAGATCAACTCAGATGTTAAAAATATTACATTTTATTTTTGACAGTTAAATCATCTGAAAGGCACAGTTACTGGCAGTAAAATATTAATCTTAGCAATAATAAAAGACTGTGACTTTGTTTCTATGTAGCTGACTGCTCAAAGTCATAGGCACTGAACCAGTAAGAACTTTTAAAAATGTTTAAAAACACTGTATGGTTTAGATATTATGTAGTTTCCAAAAAGGTTTATGTGAAGGCTTGGCCCGGGAGTTTGAGGTACTATGAATAGGTAATTACATGATCAGGGTGCTGAGTTTATCATGAATTATGAGGTATTAGGAAGGCTGACTGGAGAATGCGGGTCACTGGAGGCAAGTCCTTGAAGGGTGTATTTCATCTCTGAGCTCTTCTCTTCTGTCTTTGGTTTCCTGACAGGCTAGCTCTGACATCAGCAACTTCGATCACCCCTCTCCTCCCGCAGCCACAATACCTTTTCTCCACAGGTTCCTAGCAGGAGCACTAGACCATGAACTCAGACCTCTGAAGATGTGAGCCAAAAGAAGCCCTTCCCCTTTTATTGCACTTATTTGTGCATTTATTGATTTAGGTTTTCCTTTTTGAGACAGGGTCTTAAACTTGCTATTTTGGAGCTTGAGGCTGGCATTGAACTTCTGATCCTCCTGTTCTGCCTCCTAAATACTGCAGCTATTTTGGGATTAAATACCCCACCCCACTCCACCTCCTCCAGCTAGGGTTAAACCCAGGGCCTTGTGCATACTGGGTAAGTACTTTACCACTGAGCTGTATTATATTTCAACATCTCCTTCTTTAAAATAGTTTCTCTCAGGTATCTGTCACAGTCAGATAACCAATAGAAAGTTATCTTTAAAATTCTTAAGACTTGATAAGGTAAGAACTATCAGGCTTAGAAATGAAGCAATTTCCCCAAGTTCAATCACAGTTAAATAGCAGAGTTGAGAACATACACTTTTGTTAAAAAAAAATAAGCAGAACTCAACATAAGATTCTAGCAATCATCTCAGTAAACTGGTACAAATAGAAAAGAGAAAACTTCATTCATGGCACCCTCTATTTAATTATATCTTGGCACTTGTTATTTACTGTTATACCAAACCCAGTACTTAAAGTCTGCCACAGGAGTTTCCCAATAAATAAATCTACACAAAGTAGTTAGCATGTATTTAGTAAGCTTCTAATCTACTACTTCAGCAGAATGTACTAAAAATAGTCTGACCATCAGGTGCAGTGGCACAAAGCTTTAATCGTAGCATTTAGGAGGCAGAGACTGAGGTAAAAGGAAGGTGAGTTTGGGGCCAGTCTGGGTTACATAGTAAATTTCAGGTAAATCTGATTCATATAGCAAGATCCTGTCTCAAAACAGAATATTCATCTGCAACTTTCTTACCGTTTTTTTCCCCAATTCAATTTTCCTAGCAATAAACTTTGCATGTCTCTAGCTGTGACTTTTGTTTAAGCAGCTTGTAATTCCAGAGAATTTCTAAATATTCCTAATTAATGGTCTTAGGCTAGAATCACACAGCATAAAGGCAATTTTCTCACAATTCCTTAAAAGATTGTGGCTTTGTATTGATAGGTAAATAATAACCAAATCTTATTAGGAATATTTTTCACAAATAACAAATTATCCGCCTCTGCTCTAACACTTGTTAACCCCAGCTCCTTAGCCAGCAGTACACTTGCATACCTGTGCTTACACCTGTAACCACTCAGATACAGGACAAGCACATTAGTTTTGATCATTGACATATTGCAGAAATAAATTGTTTTCTTAGAGTAAACTGCTTTCAACAACAACAAAAAAATTAAATTTTATTTCTACTGCTCAAATTTTTAAGTAATGTAACATTCTTTACAAATGCTTACACATTAATACAGACTCCAAAATGAATGCATTCAGAGTCTCTTCTTTAAAATGATGGTTTTGTTTGTTTGCTTGCTTTTTGAGATGGGGGTCTCACCATGTAGCCATCCATGGTTGATCTCTAAAACCCAGAGATCCCTTGCTCTGCCTCCCCTCTGGGGGAGGGGGGGAAAGGGGGGCCATGCTCATGATCACACTAAATAAATCTTCCCCCCCCCAAAAACAGACTAAACCCAAACTTCAAAAAAACTCAAACTTAAGCAACAAAATAAGAAAACATTTAATCAATAAAAATGCTAGGAAAGGAGGAAATATAAAAAGCTAATAAATATTTTAAGAAGTTGCGCGCACACACTTAGATAACAGAAAAATAAAAAATTAAAACTAAGGTGATTACCATCACCAGAGTCAGAATGTTATCCTGAACAGCACTCTAGAAGAAGGAAAAAAAATCTAAATTTTGCTACAGCCTAGTTCTTTTTGAACACTGGAAACATATGTACCATAAGAATGAGGGCAATTTAAAAAATATCCAAACAACTTAACCTCAGATGTGCAAATCACAATGCAAAAACACATGAAATATTAAAAAAATGGAAATTATGACTACTTCAAAATTTACTAATCTTGTACTAATGGCCCCTAATGATAGTTAACTATAAGAAAGTCCAGAAAAATAATTCATTTTAAAAGGTTTTTTTTTTTTTTATTGTTTTGTTTTTTTGGATTTGTTTTTTACGAGACAGGGTTTCTCTGTATAGCCCTGGCTGTCCTGGAGCTCACTCTGTAGACCAGGTTGGCCTTGAACTCAGAAATCCACCTGCCTCTACCTCCCAGAGTGCTGGGATTACAGGCGTGTGCCACCAACGCCCCAGAAAAATAATTCAAAAGTGATTAAAAGTGTGAAAACTCAACAAGTCGGGGCTGGAGAAAAGGCTCAGAGGTTAAGAGCATTGACTGTTCTTCCAGAGGTCCTGAGTTCAATTCTCAGCACTACCACATGGTGGCTCACAACTATCTGTAATGGGATCCCATGCCCTCATCTGGTGTGTCTACAGTGTACTCACATACATAAAATAAATAAATTAATTTAAAAAAAAAGAAAGAAAACTCAGCAAGTCAAAGAAAAGGCCCCAAGTAGAGTCCTACGCACAGAATGGGCAAAAGAATGCAGAGTATCAGGATTTGAAGACAAGAGAAAGGTATTATTCAAAAGACGGAGGCAATTACAAAGATAATAAGGAAACACAAAACATCTGTGATCTATAGGACACTGAAAATACTAAATTCATGAATCACAGGTACATGAGTGAACTGGACACAAAAGGTAAAAAAAATTTCAATAAAATAAAATTTTAAAAAGGGGTAAAGTATATTTATTTGTAGACTATAAGATTCTATATAAAATACATTGAAGATTCTAAGTGAGAACTTAAGTAGCAGACAATAAAATTCACACAAAAATCAGTAGCCTTCCTATGTATCACAACAAATGTGGTGAAGAAAAATCTCCAACAGATAGCATGAAGAAGAGTAATGTTTTAGAAGACATGGGAGAGGGGCACTAGACAGAAGAGGCTACGGAAGTTTCCAAAAATCTGGCTTCCATGAAAGAAATTTTGTGTGGTAGAAAAGAAAAAGCACTCCAGGGGTATCCTGTTTAGAATTCCTCCCTCCTCAGAAGTCTTTCTAACTTGTTTTAAATATATGTTTGTCCTGTTCAAAACAGGAAGACAAAGAATAAAGACCCACAGCAGAGGCAGGAGCTGTGGGGCAGCAGCCTTCTCAGACCCACCCGGCAGACTCAAGCTCATCTACATAGCAGGCAAAAAGGGTCAAATTTCTAGAATATTACATCAAACAAAGAAATCTTACTGTTGAATAATATGTCCTCATCAGAATACTCTGCTTGTGGTACTAAAAAGGTAAATAATCTCCACAAAAGCTTTAAATTGTGGGAAAAAAAGAGGATGCAAAAAATAACTTTCTGATATGCTGAAATGCCGACCTTATACATAACTTTGGATGTTATGGCTATATTCAAAGATTTACTTAAGACAAATTTCTTAGTCCAGAATTTTTGAAACAGTATTACAATAGTTTTCCATGAATATGAGAAATTATTTCATCTAGAAAACTATCTGCCAAAGCAAGAATCACTGAAGCTTCTTAATGGAGATAAGATACAACTTTATAATTAGATGACATTTGGTAGTAAACCTAAGAACCTTAAATCAATGACAAACCTATAACACAAAAGTTGTAACATCTAATTTGGGCATTTTATATTTTCAATGTATTTATGGCCAACTCTAAAAAGATGCAGTCCATCTTGGACATCCACAAGACCCAACCCTCCCATCTAGTTCTTTGAAAAATTTCAGAGCAGGACCACAGACAGTTTAACAGTGAAAAAAAAGACCCACTTAAACAGATTCGAAGAGATTAACTCAGAAAAATACCAAATATACAATAAACAACTACAAGCCTCATCCAAATTCAGCGTTTCCTGCAAGCTCTTTAACACCAGGCACTTTTTTGTGAGGGACATTACTGTTAATCTGCCAAATCCATGGCTCTTCACTTCTATTTTTTAGTCCAGATCAGACTGCAAGTGCTGCTGCTTGCACACTAGCTAGAGCACTCATGGGCTTTCCCCGACCTCTGTCTGTATCACGGCACAATTCAAAGACTCCGTTAGCTACAGGAATTCTGAACAAAGCTGGGTTCATGAAGACAAAGATAATAGATGAGAGTTGTGTAGAGAAGAGGGCATTGATCATGGCAGGTAACACCTATATTCATGTAGTCCCATTTGGTGAAGATGTCACACAGTATGGCAGCAGCACACATCTAACATCCTGAAGTGACAGTGCCTGTCTAGACTGGAGGAAGACAGTGTACAAAGAGCTCTGGTGGAGACCTGAGGGGAACTATGTGTACAGGTGAGCTTGGGAGCATAAAACGGATGTGAAAATTTCTTGATAACTGGAATTTAGAAACATCCTAAAAATGTGCTTTCACAAGGTCCTAAAGAAGATGTGTATTTGTTTTTACAGTTTTCTAGATGTGTGATTTTCCTGAGACTGTGGACCTAGATATACTGAAGGGTATTTGTTAATTTTACTTTTTGAAAGCATTATAAATACTGGAGAGCTAGAAGTGATACTTTGCATTTTATTTCAACTCCACTTACAGGTTTTCTCTTCTAATTCTCAAAATAACCATTTCTCTCAAATGGTTTAATGTGCACAAAAAAGGAATTACTGTAGTAGTCCACTGCTATTACCTAATGGTGAATTTTTGCAACAAACAAACAAACAAACAAACAAACAAACAAAAAAACCCAAACCAACCAACCAACCAAAAATTAAAAACAAGAATGCTTACATATAATTAAAATGCTTCAGATTACAGAATTAAAAGCAAACTCCTCCTTTGTATTCAATTATGTAACAGGGTGCCATGTGAGACGCAACTACCGGAGCTTAGTTTTCTATGCTTTCGTAATACTATTATTCATCTTATTTACTAAAATGACTCTTAGCTTTGGCAGATCTATGAATAATACATATCATGCTAAAACCATGCTGAGTGTGTGTGTGTGTGTGTGTGTGTGTAAGGGACTTTGTAGGGGTTCTTTCTTAAATTATTCCAGTACAGCAGGCATGAAATGGGATAATTAAACTTTGGTGTTTCTTAGGAAGAGTTTCTAATCGTGAGTGTTCAATGTGGAAAAATTTTAAAAGCCCTTGTGGTGATTTGATGAGAATGACTCCCATAGACTCATATATTTGAGCGCTTAGTTCTAGCACTCTACACTGTTTGGGAAGGAGAAGGAGGTATGGCTTTGTTGGAGGAGTGTGTCACTAGAGGGTTTTGACGCTGTCATGCCCAGTTTCTCTCACTCTGCCTCCAACTTGCAGACAAGATTTAAGCTCCCAGCTACTGCTCCAAAGCCAGGTGCCTGCTGTCATACTCCCCACCATGATGGTCATGGACTCACCTCGAAAACTGTAGCCAGCCCCCAATTAAATGCTTTATTTTATAAATAGCTTTGGCCATGGTGTATCTTTACAGCAAAAGAGAAGTAACTAAGACAGCTCTGTGCCAATTATTATACAGTAAATTATTAGTATTCAAAAGTAACTGGATGGCTCAAATGGTGGTGGGATGGCTCAAAGGATAATATAACTGCTGTACAAACCTGATGACTTGAACTTGATCCTGGTTTCTAAAACTGTCTGCCCTCTGATTTCACATGCACACTGTGGTATGAATGCACACATGAGTACAACTGCATGCACATATACACAAATATTAATAAATAAACTAATTAAAAGTATTTTTAAGCCAGGCAGTGGTAGTACATGCCTTTAATCCCAGCACTTGGGAGGCAGAGGTCTACAGAGTGAGTTCCAGGACAGCCAAGGCTACACAGAGAAACCCTATCTCGGAAAAAAAAAGGATTTTTAAAAGGCAAACAATTTTTCTGGTGACCTTAACAAGGAACATCTCCAAGTCTGTATCTACATAAAGTTATCTGAATGATAGCTGTCTATTTTGGTGACATGCAGATTATAAGTAACAACTAAGCAGAGTATGCCAGTACCAATTCAACATAGCAATTAAGAAATCTACATAATTATTCTTTGCTATCTAACTAAATTACTCATTGGCCAGTACAACAAACCTTTAAACAGGTGTTTTAGCAAGACCTGAGGTCTCTTCAACAGGTATAAGTCAGAAAGCCCACTCTAGAAAATATAGGCCTATTTTATTTTGCTTATCTTTTTTGTTTGTTTTGTTTTTTGTTTTTTCGAGACAGGGTTTCTCTGTGTAGCCCTGGCTGTCCTGTAATTCACTCTGTAGACCAGGCTGGCCTCGAACTCAAAAATCCACCTGCCTCGGCCTCCCAAGTGCTAGGATTAAAGGCATGCAGTTTTGCTTAATTTAAATGAAAGTCTACAATACTTTCTTTTGAAGCTGTCTTGATAGATAACTCATGATTTGAATAGAAATAGAAAACAATGCTCTGATCCTGAAATGATTGCTTAGGTAAGCTGGGCAGAGCTAAGCACTCTAGTCTTTATGTTCTGGTTCTGTGTCCCCTGTGAGAACAACAAAATGGAATGTCTCCTTGCTGAACTAGTTCTTCGGACGCCAAACAACAAAACAGCATCCACTCTGGCAATCATAGGGTAGCATTAGAGATTTTCACAAGGAAGATGTAGGCGTGTGATGTGCCAAAGAAAACATAGTATCTTACTACTGTGAGACAGGTAAGACTTTCTGGTTTTGACTTTAAACAAACCAATGCTAACACAAAGTTGAAAAGCTGCATTTTATGTATGATCATGTAATATACTCATACTTAAATTATTACACTGGAAGTAGTTTCTTTTTATGTTATAAAGGTTTAATTTTACTTAAGACATTTATTTAATATGCTATCTTTTAGCACTTTAACAAATGTGGCAGGGCCAGGGAGCTAGCTCAGTGGGTACAAGCATTTGCTATGGAAGCCTAACACAAGGTGGAAGGAGAGAAGAGACTCCCAAGTCGCCCTCCGACCTCTTTATATGCACCACAGCATATATGTGGCATGCAGTGCATGTGAACACATATATATACTAAAAACAATTATTAAAAAGGTAGAGATGTATAGAGTCGTTAGTTTATTAATATTACAGAAGTATCTTTATTCTTGGGAAAAATGAATTTATCAGAATGGCAAACTTTGTAATTAAAAGTAAAATTTTGTTGAAAAAATATTTAAAAAGGCAAACAGGACTGGTCAAATGGTTCAACACTTCAGAGCACTTTCTGCTTTATCAGAGAGTCAGGGTTTGCATCCTAACATCTACATAAGGCAGATGTGGAGTTAAACCTGTAACTCCAGCTCCAAAGGACCTGATACCTGCTTCTAGCTTCCTTTGGTACCCATATATACACAGACATGAATAAATAACATAGAACTTAAAAAAAAAAGAAAAGTAACAAATTGCTGGCGAGGATGTGGACAAACAGCACCTTATACATTGCTGGTGGGCGAACTAGCACAGTCACTGTTAAAACCCGCACACAGGTTTTTCAAAACACTGAAAACAGATCTCCATATTACCACCTGTACTTCCCTAGGGATTTACCCAAAGAACTCATCAACAAAGCACAGAGATAATCAATGTTTATTATAGCATTATTCAAACAGCTAAGTTATAGATCCCACCTTGGGCAAAGAAAATGTATAATTTATAAACATAAAAAATGGTTATCCAATGGTCAGCCTTGTAAACATATATACAAGTAACATTAGGCAGACTGAGCAAGTTATATTTATGAATATAGATGTGTGTATATGTCCATATGCAAATATAACAACAGTAATGAAAAAGAACACTATTAACTTGAAATAGTAAGGAGGCAAATATGGGAAGTTTTGGAGGGAAGAAATGGAAGGGAGAAATGATATAATTATATTATGATCTCAAAAAGTGAAAGAAAAAATTATACTTAGAATATCTAACAAAAAAAAACCTGGTATATTCATAATGGATTTATTTTTAAGAATGAAGACTAATGAAGCCATGTCATTTATACAAAAATAGATGCAACTGGGGAAAATGAGTTAAGTCAACATCAGAAGGACAAATATTGTATGCTTCCTTTCTTTGGTTCTTAAACTTTACACTGATACATAAAATCATGTATATAGAGACATGGTATATATATATATATATGCACACACACATACACACACACACATACATATAATACACTACTATGAACAAAGAATATACACAATGAACAATAAAAAAAGAAATCAAATGTGAAAGGAACTTAAATTCAGATCAGGGCAATGTATTAACTGTTCCTAGGCACATGCATATAGGCACACCAAGAATCACAGGTTCTGCCAAGTGTGGTGTATGCATTTAGTTTCAGCACTCAGGAAACAGAGGCCGGTAGATCTCCATGAGTTCAAGGCAAGCCTGGTTCACATAGTGAATTCTAGGACAGTCAGGGCTAAGTACTAAAACTCCATCTCAAACAAAATGAAACAAGCAAATAAATCACAAGTCTGACAGCATAAGTCATCAATTATATTCTTAGTGTCTCATAAGAAATGCTATACTTTTGGGGGAGCTAGAGGCAGAATTGTTCAGGTCTCAAACGAACCTTTTTGATTTCCATTAAATAAAAAAAATGTGCCCAGGGCCTGAAAACAGATGTATGCATGCTAAGTTACAGCAGAAAGTAAAAATTATAGTTTTCAAACATGTATTCACATTCTCAACACACAAAGAAGGTTCTTTGAAACATTTCAGCGACCTCTCTCATGTATGACTCATATAAACTCATGGATGGTAGTAATATAAAGATTTCATTTAAAAATGATACTGATTTTCAATAGAACTAGAGAAAAATCCCATGAAGTCATATATAAATCTTTTAATATCAGCTCACAATAACTCGGGGTTCCAAAGTATAAAACCATCTGAAAATCATGCTGAATCCAGTTCACACATAATGCTTTAAATAAACAAGCCTGGGCCAGGCAGGCGGCGCACACCTCTATGTGCAGCACAGACCAGGCAGAACTCCGAAAATTCAAGGCAACTTGGTTTACATAGTAAGTTCCAGGCCAGCCAGGGCTACATAGTGAGACTTTATCTTAAAAATAAAGGAAAAAGAAAAGAAAAAAAGAAATGCTAAGTCAAAAGTTGATGGTGAACTTTATAGCATTATGTTTTCAAAGTATTTAGTTAAAAATAATCAAATATGTTGCATATATCTCAAAGATTTCATTCCTTTAGTCATGAGCACCTATGACAACATATTGAATCAGAGAGTTATTGATATCTGACCTCTTTGAAACTGCAAAGACTGGCAATTTGATTCAGTTCAATAAAACAAAAACAAGCATTTTCTTCGTTGCTAGGATCCAAGAGAGAAAAAACAAGTTTCCTGGCTCTTCATAAAACTTAACAAACTTGGACTGTGTGTTTCCAGGGATAGAGGTGGTCAAAAGCAAATAACCAAGTAACACACATAAGATATTACATAGTTCAGAGAATAAGTCAAAAGGTTAAGGGAACAGGAACTATAGGACAATTGCTATACCACACTGGTGGTTAGAGATCTCAGTGTTAAGACTACAATGGTGTGCCAGGCGGTGGTGGCGCACGCCTGTAATCCTAGCACTCTGGGAGGCAGAGGCAGGCAGATCTCTGAGTTCGAGGCCAGCCTGGTCTAAAGAGTGAGTTCCAGGACAGTCAGGGCTATACAGAGAAACCCTGTCTTGAAAAAAACCAAATCCAAAAAAATAAAATATAAGAAATAAAAAAGATTACAATGGTGTTCTACAAGAGACAGGATTCTCAGTTTGTCCTATAATGGCAAAATCTGGTCATCAATCTATGTTAGCGTAACAACCACTATCCCGACTAAACTTGCAACCAGTCTATACTAAGAAAATACTCGCCATCAAAATAAAATCCCCAAAGCTGTTCTCATTTCACATGCAACCCAAGCTTATGAAAACAGCTTGGTGTAGTTTATATCTCAAATGATCCCCAAAGATGCATGTAAAGTTCTGGTCCCTGACTGAGAGATAGTAGACCCTTTGTGAAGAAAGGCCTACTTGAGAGGAAGCAAGATTACTGAGGGCTCACCTTGAAGGACTCAAGAGCCTCTAAAAATCCTCTCTTGCTTCTCCTTTTTAAATTTCCTTTATTTCATCCTATGAATGTTTTGCTTGAACATATGTATGTGTACCATGTGTATGCCTGGTGCCTGGGAGGCCAGAAGAGAGTACTGGATCCCTCAGAACTGCATTATCAATGGATGTGAGCCACTATGCAGGAGCTAGAAACCAAGCCTGGGGCCTCTGTAGGAGCAACAAGTGCTTGTAACCACTAACCCATCTCTGCAGCCCCTGAATGTCATCTTGACTGCTGTGGGGGAAGTTGCTTCTTCTACCAATGCTCCCACCACAGTGCTGCCTTGTCAGAGGCCCAAGAGCAATGGGACAGCTGACCAAAAGCTGAAATACCCCAAATTGTAAACCAAACCTTTCTTTCATATGAATTTTCTCATTTTCTCAAGGATAGAAAATGAACTCACACACTAACTTTCTAAGTCCTTTTTAGTCTAAGAAAGACTTATATGTAAAGCCATATATAAAGACAAACAATTTATTCTTACATCTTCTGAAGAACCTGGGACATCACAACGCCGTTCGTTAAATCTTCCACGGTCTGGCATGGTGTATCCACATTAAAAGTCTGGATCTGAAGGAAGAAAAGATCTAATGGTTAACTAATAACTATATTAATATTTTTAAGGTTTTTACATTCATGTCATTATCTCATCTTGGGGATTGAAAACAAATTTAAAAGATGATCATGAATTTCCCCCCATACAGGTAAAGGAGAAAGTGTGGTGGACACTGGCTGACTTCTCATTATATCACTCACAGATGGCAGCCTAAGATGATGATGGTCCTCAGTGCCTCTACCAGTGACGACTGACTCGAGAATAAAAAGGGCAAGGACAGAATGGACCACCACGGAGATATCTGTTGGAGAGTGGGGTCAATTTCTTATAAGCATGAAAGCTTGTGTTGCATCACTGACTGTGGCAGCCATTACTTAGGAGAATAGTTTCTTTATCATTTTATTATTACTGTGAGAAATAATACCATGTTTGGGCCACTGTATGCACGTGGAGGTAAATGTGGGATTTGGTTCTCTCCTTCTGCCATGTGAGTTCAAGGGACATCTCGAGACTTGGTGACAGGCACCTGTATTGACTGAGCCACCCCACCAGGCCAGAAATAAGTTAAGAGCTATGTAATATGCAATGGAAGACAGAGCAGGGATACAAAGAACTACATTTCTAAGATAAATGTTAACCACTGAACTTAAAAATACAGAATCTCCTATTATGTAGAATAAATTTATCACTTAGGTCAAGCCAGGTTGAGATTTCTGGTACCCAATGGCAAACATATCTTTATATGGATATAGAATTCATATTATCACATTGTCATTATGTTGGATACTCAATTCATTTTAACTTCAAATATGCACTGAATCACAACCAACTCTGTACTAATTGAGAGAAATGTAAGAAACGAGCCTAGGCAGGGCTTAGGGCACACACCTGTAATTCTAGCACTTGGAAAGTAAAGGTAGAAGTTCAGGGGTTCAAGGCCACCTGAGACCAAAAAAGAAAAAACAAAACAAAACAAACAAGTGTAGCTTACAGTGATAACCAGCAGTACAACCTGGATCTAAAAGAAAACAAACCACTGAGGATACACAGATGAAGGCCATCCTGGGACAGAGCTTTTAATGTACTGTGTAAGTATTGTGGGATGTATGGACAAAGATTTCAGCTGCGATGATGATATGTTGTAGGGATGAGACGAAGGTGCACTGCGCTGTAAGCTACACTTGGCCAGTGTGGAGGCAGGTGCAGGTAGGAAACACTGGAGGGAAAGACGCAGGAAACCCTGCGGTGCAGTCTGTAATGCTGGCAAGGCTCTCCAAGGTAAGCAACAATGGAAACACTGAGATAACACTCAGGTGACCACCTATCTTTTTTATTACTGGGTTAGGGGAAAAAAATCCAGATTAATGTATATATTCATTTTAAAAGCTTTTTAAAAATATATATTGCCAAATAAATCATGAAGCAATTTACTGTTATTAAAATGGGTGAATATCTGCTTCTTTGTACCATGCCATCCATAAAAGTCAGGGTCTCATGTAGCCCAGGCTACCCTTCAACTCATCATGAATCAGAGGTCATGGTGATCTTGAGCTCCTGATTCTCCTGCCTCTATTCCTAAATGCTGAGAAAATACAATTTCCCATTTTATATATTTTATAACAGAAATCTCCCAGTTACTGAGTAGGCTGAGGCAAGAGGATTCTAAATTCAATGCCAGCCCTAAAATATAGTGAGACTCCTTGGGGAGGAGGCATATAAAAAATGATCTGTTCTTTGTAGGTTTATATATGGAAGAGAGAGAGGAGAGGAGAGGAGAGGGTAGAGGCGGGGGGGAGAAGACAGGGGAAAGAAAAGGAGAGAGGGAGAGGGGAGACCAGGAGAGAGGAGGGAAGAGGAGAGGAGTGGAGGGAGGAAGGAGAGGGGGAGGAGAGAAGAGAGGAGAAGGGAGGGGAGGAGAGGAGAGAGAAGAGGAAAGGAGGGAGAAAACAGTGCCAATCACATATTATACCTTACTCACTTGGTACACTACCTCAAAATAAGGGACTTAAAGATTAAGCTCAATGAACAATGCTTGGAATGTAATGAATCAATTCAAATCCCTTGTTTTACTTTTAATTTATTATATAACCTAGGATATTTTACCTATCTCTTTTCATTTTTTTTTCATATAAAGACTGGGAGGGTATTAATATTAGTGGTTTCCAAACTAGGTGTGCATTCAATCGTCTACAAAGTTTTCATTTTTGAGACATATTTCTTAGCTCCACCAACTGAATCACACATCATCCCCGCATTGTGTTTAGGAAGCCAAAATCTCAATCAATCAATCAATCAATCAATCAATCTCTCAGTCTCTCTCTGTCTCTCTGTCTCTCTCTCTCTCTCCTCTCCTGTGTGTGTGTGTGTGTGTGTGTGTGTGTGTGTGTGTTTCTGTGTGTTACCGGGAGATTGAACCCAGAACCTTGCATATGCTAGGTTAAAAATGACTACAGAGCTATAGCCTCATCTCCTTTAAAATTCTGACTTTTTTTTTTTGTGTGTGTAGGAATGTTATGTCTGTGCACTATGTGCATGCAGTGCTTTTAGAGGCCATCATATCTTCTAAAACTGGAGTCACAGACAGCTGTGAGCTGCAATACCTGTGCTCAGAACTGAACCTGTGTCCTCTGGAAGAGCAGCCAGTACTCCTAACTATTGAGCAATCTCTCCTGCCTTTTTACAATTTTCTGAAACAAGAGTCTTGCTAAGCTAACTAGCCTTAAACTCACTCTGTAGTTTCCACAAATTTTTAACTTGCAATCTCCTGCCTCTGCCTCCCAGGGAGCTGAGATTACAGATAAGTGCAAATAAATTAATCTCTGTTAATCTCTTTTAACAAATGCATCAAATAATTCCTATGTACCTAGGCACTAATTTTAGCACCTGGAGACCTCTGAAGTACTGACAAGGTTAAGTAATACAAGTTCTTTTCCTTTCTATGCCAAGTTGGGAATGGAACTCAGGGCCTTGTCCACCCAAGACCAGTGTTCTAGAATTGAGTTACAGTCCTACTCAGGATTACAAAATTGCCTCTGGTCAATCAGAAGAAACAACACAATAAAAGCAAATAGTTTCATGTCTTACTTTTATTTATTTAGAGACAGAATTTCATACATCTGAGGGTGGCCTGAAACTCACTATCAAAGACAAGGATGATCTTAAACTCACTGATCCTCCTGCCTCCATCTCCTGACTGGAAGAATTAGAGATTATAGGTTATAACCACCACATCTGGTTACACATTGCTAAAATAAAGCTTTGTGCAAGCTAGGCAAGTACTCTACAAACTGGGCTACATGCTTAGTCCATAGGAAAGAATTTTAAAGAAAGAGTAACTTAACACTATCTGGTGTGTTGTCTGCTACACCCCCAACCCTTCTCTTAGGACCCACAGCTAAATTTTCATTCTGATTTTTAAGTCGGAGCTTCTAAACAATTATTTTCTGTTTTTAGCCCTTCAGGTACATAAATACTTATGAGAACTTGAGAACACTGACCTCTGCTTTCAGAACAAATAGATTTCAATTAATAAACTTAAGTGATCTATCAGGTCTGAGTTGTAACATTTCAGGATAGTAATAAGTCAAACAGAAAGATAACTGTACTTAACTATGTTAAAGCAAAAATTCTACCTGGAGGGTCACAATTACTTCTTGTAATTTCAAGAAGCTCTGAGAACATATCCCAACCTCTCCCCAGTCCAGCAAAAGCACTAGAAGAGTAAGTGTGAGATCACATGGAATCAGCAACTCTGGGGCAGTGGTTCTCTACTAGGAGTGATTTTGCTCCCTAGGAGACAGAGTCTGGAATAGCAGGATAAGTACTATTATTTTGTAAAAAGAAGACAGCAATGCCTCTACTAAATACCCTAAAATACACAGAACAGTGCACCCAACAATTACAAAATTTAGTACAAAAATATCAAATAGCAGTAAGCTTAAAACCTGCTCTGAAGCAGTGGTTCTCAAATGTTGTCTTGAGGTTACTAACTACACATTGCCTGGGAGTATGTCAGATCCTGTCCCAGACCTAGAAACTCTAGCCTCAGGGCCTAGTAAACTGGTTTGATAAAGGTTCCAGGTGATGTTGTTGATCAATGAGTATGTATGAGAACTGCTGGAGCCAGCAACCACCATGCTACTCTGACTTTCCCCAAGTGCTTTAAACCTCTGTACTTCAGAAATTTCTTTATTCTCTCATAGAGGAGCAAATCTGTTGGTAAGATGGAGTTAGGCAAAAGATGGAAAATGGAATGGGAGTAGTTGCATTCCACAGGCTCCCACATAATATGAAAATAAGGACACCTAAGATTGCTGCATTCCACAGAAGTGAGCCACAGCTACAATTCTTTTCCAACTAATTTTATGTCATCTGATAGCATTCTAGATTCTTTCTTTTTAAATATGTTTTAACACTAAGTATGTGTGTTTCATCTACAAGTATGTATGTGCACCACATGCATGCCTGGTGCCCATGGAGGTTAGATAGGGTACTGGATCATCTGGAACTGTGGCTATAGATGGTTTTGAGCCACTATGTGGGTTCTAGGAACTAAATAAATCAAGATCCTCTGCAAGGGCAACAAATCCTCTTAACTGTGGAGCCGTCTCTCCAACCCCTCTAGATTCTTTCTTGTGTTCCAGTTTCTTGGGTAACTGGTTGGAATTATATAGGTCAGTTGTACAGTTAAAGCACAACGTCCCAGGTTTAATCCTCAGCACTGTTAAAACAAATTACTTACTAAGACCTGGGAGAATGCAATCATTTCATCATGATTCACACAGAGCTCAAGAAACTGGGCTTGAGCAGTACTGGTTTGGGTTACCCATCTTTGAGCTACTAGTCACGGGGTGTGTATGGGGACCCAATGGGTCCACAAAAACAATATAGGCTATTGTCACTGGAATTACGACCCTATTGTTAAAGACACCACATCCTTAAGCCATGTGAGACATAGAGAAATCAAGCTGGTTTTGACCTGGAAGTTTCATCCCCACTGGCTAGCTTTCACAGTGCAGGATGGTACTATGCAGGCTGCTGGGAGAAAAAACGAACAGTCTTACTCAGCTGTGAGCCCTGCAAGCTACAGTGACAAATGGACAAATGGCTATATGGCCACTGATGTAATAGTGTCATCAGTGTTTTGGGAGTATGAAATTGTTTTCTGATTGGATCTAAGGCTGACCCTACAAGACAGAATTCATGCTTTGTGTTGTTAACTGGGCTAAGAGGACATTCTGGGTAGGTCATAGACCCTGGGAGAGAACCTACTATTTCTTTGCTAAATGTACATAGTATCAAACTGCCTTCTAAATAGTCACCTTCACACCCATTGAATAGTGCAGCTCTCACTCCTCTCAATAGGTAGAGAAGCTTATTTCTTTAGTAGAGGGCAATTAATATGGAGACTCACAGCTGGTCAGTTCAGAGAGTAAGAAACTGCCGAGTGTTCACCACTAAAGAAAGGCTAACAGCACAAGAGATCATTGCAGAAGAGGGGGCGGAAAGACTCTAAGAATCAGAAGTTGTGGAGTGCTGCAAAAAACTGTTTTCTGGACATGACAGAGATGGTGTACATAAGAATCCACAGTGGCTATGCTGAGGCTGTGTGCCCAAGATCTGGACAAGATCAAGTCAGCCAAAATTCTAGAATCAATGGAGAAGAGGTCATTTCGCTGAGAAGCTACTGGCGGCTGTTGTCTTCTGGGGTGCAGTCCCTAGTAGGCTATCCATGCTCCAGACGACAGATATACCCACATAAATACTGGCTACACTAATGGATTCAATAGGTTAAAAAGAAAAACAGAGTGTATGAACTTGGGAGGGACAAGTGGTGTGGCAATACAGGAGGAATTGGAGGGAGGTGTAAATCTGATGCACGCACGCACACACTACACACACACACACACAAAAGAAATTCTCAAATTAAAAAAAAAAAGAACCCAGAGCTGGGCATGGCTCTAAAAACAAAAACAAGAGAAAACAAAAAAAGACCCCAAATAGATCTGACTTCTCTAACTTATTCAATGCCCTCCAAAAAGGGCTGTGATATATTTATGTATGTACATATCCCCATACAGATAAATATTAATTTTTTTAAAAAATAAAATGATTATTGTTTAAAAAACAAACAGGCTGTTGAAATGGCTCAGTGGATGAGGGTGCTTACACACCAAGCTGGTGACTTGTTACTTGAGTTTCTTGCTTGGAAAACATGGAAAAGCATCAACTCCAAAAAGCTGAGTCTGACCTCCATATGCGTGCGGTGCCAGCTGTGCCTATGTGCACACATCACAGTTACACAGGGGTAATTTTTTAAAAGGGGACTGGCAGATGTATTAGCATAGGGTTTTTTGTGTTGTGTTGTGTTTTGTTTACCCTATCAGGTAGGAATACATTTTGCTGGGGGGGGGCAGGAAAAGGAGATAAGGTTTAATTTTTAAGCACATTCTGTTGGGCTAGCTTGTTTCATACTAACAGGGTATGAAACATGAAACATTTTCCATCTTTTCAAAAGTCTTCCTGGTTTAAATAATAATTTGAAACTTGGCTGAGGTGCAGCTCCATTGTGTAACCTACCACCATCTTCTATCTGAAGCATAGCCGTGACGACTACCTGCAGGCCTGAAGTTAGACCTTACAGAGTATGTTAACTATGCATTATTTCCAGTGATCTTAACATACAAGAATGAACTAATACAAAACCAACCCATAAAGGTCTAGATTATAAAGGCTGCTTCAAAGGACACAATCAGATTCATGACATACCCAGTTTATTAAAAACTTCAAGTGATGGTAGTAGTGATGCAGGCAGGTTGCTACAAATTCAAGATCATAGTTTGAGGTCAAAATGGGCCACACATCAGGATCCAATCTCAAATGCACACACATCTGTAGATTCTCCTTTTCTTGCAATTATTACAACCAACCTAAGTTAACGGTTCTCAAACTTCTCCGCAGTGTTCCTGCACAAAACAGTGATGGCTGACTTCCAGAGAACTGAACCTCTAACCTCTAAGACACTGTTCAATAGATTTTTCTTTTTTCTTGCTATTTGCATTTTACCTTTAAAGTGACTAAAACAAGGAGATGAACAGCTTAGTGGTGGAGTCTTCCCTTACAAGGCAGAGGCCCGCTTACCACCATCTCCCCCAATATGCAAAGGAAATTCACATGTGTCATAGTAGCCCCTGTAAATATATCCGGGTTCTTCTAAAAAGGACAGTTAACATCTTTAGCAGTAGGCAAAATAAGTGTTCATGGTGGGACTCTTGGTTGTCCCACGGCTCTGCATATATGCCTGTACCCACCTCCAACCAGCCTATGAAAACCAGAAACAGACACGGTTAACCGTCTAGCTACTGAAAAAGGCCGCTTAAGCCATGACTATTGACATTAAAATCCTGCATGTTTACTTTAAAATTCGATAACCTTAACCCTCATCCATTCCAAATTAGAATCTCATGGTGCTTTAAAAATGTGTTTCAGTCCCATTACTAAATCCCTAGATTTTTCCAGTTCAAAATTTTTATCCTTTATTCCCTTTATGGGTACCATCGCATCGTTTGTAACAGTCAAAATGCATCTCGCGTTTTAAATGTTTTGCCTCTGAGTGCTTCTTCATGTTTTGTCTATCCACCCTGCCAATGTACTATTTTCCAATGGGCAGGGCTTCATCCATCATCCCTCAAGGGACTACACTCCATCCTGGCTGAATGCTACAACAAAGGCGAGCAGCATCGTAACTAGGGGTCCCGAGTGCCTCTACCGGGCGCCCAGGCAGAACCGACGCTTTGGATCACTGGGAGCTTGGGAGCGAAACGCCAGCGCCTCATCAAGGCAAACAGTCCTAATTACAGTGCCGTCTGCACCCCATCATTAGCCCCCACCGGGCAGGTTTCCTCTCGGACAGCCGCCAACATCTCAGGCCGGACAAGTTCCTCCTGGACCCTGGGCCCAGCCTGCCTGAGCCCGGCCGCTCCCTGCTGACCCTGACCCGGCCGCGGCAGTAGACGCGGCCGCACCGGCTCCTCAGCTCCGCCCGTCCCAAGCCCCGGATGTGACGGCAGGTCGCCCCGGGCGCTCGCCCCTCGGGACGAGCACCGGTGTCCGCGAAAGGTTGCGGAGTTTTCCCACCGGCCCGCTGGCCACCACGTACCCAAGTGAGCAGGCTCTCGCACAGCTCCACCCGCTCCACAGACTCCACGTTAAACATCTTCCCGAGGTGGCCGCTTCGTCTCCTCAACCAACCAGAAGCCGCGGCCGCTCGGCTCGGGGTTGAGTCCGAAGGGTCAGGCAGCCGACCGGCGTCTGGCGAACCTTCTCTTCCGTCCGGCCGCTCCCGGGGCGCGGACGCTGGCAATCGCTCCGCACTGTCACCAGCCCCTCCTTCCCTTGCTCGGGGGCGCGCGCTCCCTGCGCGTACCCGGCGCCGCCAGCCCACGCCCTCTTGCGCGAGCGCAACGTAGCGCGAGCCTAGGCCCGAGTGTCACTGCGCACGCTCGCGCTCGCTCAGTCCCGCCCCAAGGGCGCGCTCCCGGCGCGCCAGACCACGACCCGTGGGCGCGCGCCCTAGCCGGGCCCCTGAGGTGGTGGCCAGTGATTCTCTCCAGTCCGCTCACCCTCGCGGAGGCTCCGCACTGCGCGTGCGCCGACGCCGGCGCTCTCGCTTAAGAAGCCGCCTGTGCTTGCACTGGAGGAGTAGCTAGGTAGTCCCCCGGAAATGAGCTCTATTCTGACACACGGACTGGCACGGTAGTTCCTCTGCCGCGACGAGGTACGCGCCCCCTTCTCCGGCCGCGGGCGTGTGCCAGGCCACGCCCCCGCACGGGCCCGCCGACGTCCCAGACGGCGGGACTCGGCGCGGTCGGTCGGGGGCTGCGGGCCCGCGCCAGGGTGGGCTCCGCGCACCGCTTTTCTCCGGAAGCCTGGGCTCAGCGCCCTGAATCGCCCGAGCCGGCCGGGAGTCTCAGGGCGAAGGTGGAACGGCTGACGTGGGCGCGTCTCGGCGGCCGTGGGCCGGTTTGGCCCGGCTGTGGAGAGCCTGACGTTCCTCCTTGGAACCCCCTCTCCCACAAAACTTTACCCGAAGTGAGAGAGGGTGGTTCAGCAGTGCGTAAGGACCCCTACTATTCCTAGGGCCTGTGTCTTGTGTTGGGAGTTGGCTCCATTGAGGTGCATCCTTGTCTCACTTTTCGATATTTTTAATACAGGCATTGTAGGGTTTCATATACGTTTTTTAAGTTGCGTGCAGAACAGTGCGTGGGAGTACGTGGTTGAGGACTATTAATAAAATGAGTTGCCACATTCCCAAGAGTTCTTCCATCCATCCCATTTCTAGCCTGATTTTTTGTGACAGGCACCTTATTGCTTTCCCTTTTAGCTTTTTTAACCAGCTGAATATGCATGTAGTATAATTTTCCTTTGATTTTGAACTTTTATGAATGGATATGTTTTGTGGTCTTGGCTTTTAAATAGTATTACATTATCTGCAAAATCCCATGATTGTGTAATTATCCTGTTGTGTGCATATAGCCTTGTACCCGCTCTTATAATGATATACACTTTGTTCTAGTTTAGGGCGCCTAAGAATAATGCTAGAATAAACATTCTTCTACCTGGACCTTAATGCAAAGATATTGGCGTTTCCAAGACACCACGATACAAGATATATGCTTTGGAGCCCTAGGAGAATTGTGGATTCAAAGGTATGCATAACTACCAGATCAGGCAAATTTTGATTAGCAGTGCTTGGGAAGTCCAATCTTTGGTGCCAAAAATAAGCAAGTAGATAAATTGTATCTAAAGCCTTCTCAAAGGGTTTTCTTGCAAGAATGTTGGTCTTCACAGGAGCCGAAATACCTTTAGAAATCCTAACTTTGAATCTCCTGTACCTTATGGCATCTACGTGGGTGCCTCTGGATCTTTGTCAGACAAGAGGTCCAGCATTCCATGCTGGAATGTTTCTGTAGAACCGGAGTCACCTTTCAGTGACTAAATCTTATTAGGTAAGCAGATAGTAAATATATTTTACATTGACTTTGGCCTTGCCTTTAGCTTCTCGACCACAGGTTTTTAGCCTGGTTGGAAGGACTGCGGGATCTGTACAGTAACCTCTTTTACTCTAGCTGCTTAGGCTTTCAAAGCTGTGGTATAGTTGATTTAAAGCATGTATTTTTCAAATCTGTGAGCCCATGGTGCTTTGAGGCCCCATGTAGCATGACAGGTTTATTTTGTGCTTCTAATTACTTTTCGGGGCAGAAATGATATCAGGATTCTACATGAATGGGGTTGGGGTGGGGTGGGGAGTACTGGGGGGAAAGACCATTTTTCCTTTGTTATGGGAAATCCTAGTATTCCCACTAGGAAAGGGTAGCCCTTTCCATGACTGTGTTAGAAGAAGACCCAAGAGAGGTGAGTTAGGACTTTTCTGAGCTGTCTTTGTAGACCTTACCCAGCCCAGAAGGAAGTTAGTTCTCAACTACAGCAGTCTGTGAGTTCATGGGAAGACGGTTCCATGTGACCCAATTTTGGATTTGGTTGTGAGCACACATGTCAGAAACAGATGAGCATGCTTGTGTCATTCCAAAATTAGACTTTATTGAATTATAATAAACACACAAGGTTCAGTGACATTTGTTATATAATCCTACCTACTTTGGTAATCTGGCTGTGGCAAAAGTAGGTTCTTTTATTCCAGTCCTAATTAGTAACATTAACTCTTCTATGATACATCACAAGGCACAGGTAACTGTGTATATAGGTGTTTTACAGTTAAAGAGGCTGCATTGGAGTTCAAAAGATTTCAGAAAAAGGCTCAGAGGAACTGTACTGACAGATAATTAACCAGACCGGTGCAAGGAAGGGGCTGCTGGAGTCTGGGTTTAAGAGTGAAACTATAGTCCATTTGCAAGGTAAAAAGCCAAACTCAGGAAATGGTGGGTTCCTGCCTAGGTTCAGGAGGCTGAATAGGCTGGCTGTGTTGATAACAGGTCCAAGCCAAGATGATACTCCAGAGACAGTTAGGGAGTCCTTTGATTCGAACACCAGGACCATGGCATCCCAGTGTTAGGTGTCTGTTTATTGGCTCCAGGGGAGAGCGTTTGCTCTGGCATGCCGGATAAGTTCTTGTTCCTGGTTCCCCTGATATGGCTTTAATATGCCCTTGTGTCCTTACACCTTAACTTTAGTCCAACGAACTAATAAGGTGTCTCCCTTTCTACTTTCAGGAGTAAGTCATGTGTTAGTCTGTGCTGGGTGGATGGTACCTGATACATGGTGGTGTTACAGGTCCATCCCATGACTTCAGTTATATCTGAAAGTTAGACTGTGTGAGGTATAGCACAGGAGAAATGGGCAGTGATACTCATTGTAATGCCTCAGCCGATGCACTTGGCTTGCAAAGCACTGCTTTCTCTGTTTGGTATTGTTTGGTTTTTTGTTTTGTTTGAGACAAGGTTTCTCTACATAACCGTTGCTGTGCTAGAACTATTTTGACCCAGCCCTCCCCAGATCACAGCGAGTTGCCTGCCTCTACCACCTGACTGCAGGGATCAAAGGCATGCACCACCATACCCTTCACACAAATCCATACATTATTTTGAGACAAGTCTTATGTAGCCCAGGCTGACCTCCATCTTCTTATGTAGCCAAGGGTAGCCTTGAACTTCTCAACCTCCTTTCTCTACCTTCCCAGTATGTCTGTGTGGCACTAGTAATGGAACCCAGAGCTTTAATGCATGCTAAGCAAGCACTCTCTCAACTGAGCTACATTCCCAGCCCTGTCTTTAGGACTTTGATTGCAGCCATTGCATTTCTAATTTAAAAAGAGAATACCTAATAAAGGAAAAAGTCTTACACTGACTGCCTGTCCTGTCCTTAGATTCAAATGCTCCCCTCCCCCAGGTTCAGCTGGCAGTTCAAGTGGAGTAGAGCTCACACTCTCACCACATCTCTCTGACTCTCTGTCTCTGTCTCTGTCTCTCCCTGTCTCTCTTTTCTTATATGTAGTTTCATAATGGGAATTTTACAGTGGGAATTTGAAACCTGTCCTTAAGAGGTCCTTGTATATCAGGCTGGCATTGTACGTAAAGTTGATGAACCCTACCCTTGATACATTTCTTTTCTTTTCTTTTCTGATTTTTTAGATTTGGTTTTTTCGAGACAGGGTTTCTCTGTATAGCCCTGGCTGTCCTGGAGTTCACTCTGTAGACCAGGCTGGCCTCGAACTCAGAAATTCACCTGCTTCTGTTTCCCAGAGTGTTGGGATTACAGGCGTGTGCCACCACCTCCCGGCAACACATTTCTTTGCTTAGGTTTCTTCCACAAGAGATAATTTACTAGGAACTAATTCAGATCCATTTCAAGAGTACTGGTTTTTCACACTCAGTATTTCCTTCTTAAGAGAGATCAAATTCATGATTTTGGATAGAACTTTTTGAGACAGGCATATGCATCCTAGGCTAGTATCAGTTGTGTCTTGCTGTGTTGCCAAGAATGACCTTGAGTATTAGATCTTCTCATCCCTGCTTCCAGGTGTGGGCCAGTTTACTTTGAGGTAGGGATTGAAGTTGGATGCAGGGCAAGCACTCTTGTCATCTGCGACAGATCATCAGCCCAGGATAAAACCTTCCAGGCCAATAATGTATATACATTCAGAATTTTATTTATACTATTACATATTTAATTGAATAGTCCCATCAGTTCCCTTTGGTTACCATATGAGGCTTTGAGCTTTGTTCACTGAGGGGTAGGGGAGAGTTACCTGTGATTAACCTACAGTATAGTTGCGTTGTCTTCTCTTATACTTATAGTATTGGGTACTATCATTTTTCTCTAGAATTTGGGAAGGAGTCTTCCTTTACTGCACATACATACTCTCAAAGCGGCTCCTTTATGCCATGTAGTCCAAGGAATTTTGAACTCAGCTACGCTGAGCTTCATTCAGGTTTGGCTAATAGTTTTCAAACTCCAGACCTGCAATAATTTAAATGGATTTACTAGAAAGATAAATGTCTTGCTGCCTAAGTGAATTCTGCTTTTCAAATTACTATGCTTTAAGCGTGGTGAGTCACTAAGTTCTGTGTGCTGAGCACTGCTGGGTAACTCTTTACACACTAAGACAGCAAGGGATGACATCTATGTGGATACTTTATTTAATATTGGGATAGAAAAGAGCAACCGGGGTAGAGGAATATTCTTTTCCTTAAAGAACTAACCCTAAAGAGAATCAAAATTTTATTTTGGTAATACCCTCTCCACCCTCTACCCAGTAATCCAACCTGGCTTTGAACCTGCAATGATCCTCCAGCCTTGGCCTTCATACACAATACACGATTCCACTAAGTTTTACAAAATTCTGAAGAGCAACCCCAGACCTTTGTATATGGTAGGCAACTATTCTACCAACTGAGCTATGTCTTCAGCCATCCAGAAAAGGTGTTTTCAAAAACTTTACTTTAAAAATATGTAGATGGGTGATAAAGTAGTTGTTTTCCTTAAAGAAAATAAAACAAAACTCATCAGTAGAGGACCCCTAACTGGAGCTGTACTTAACGAGCATGCATTAAGGAGTATGCTGTAAGGGTAAAGCATCTTAGAAATAAGCCATCCTTACACTGTTTTTATCGATATATTTCATTTGCACTTCTGCATATTTCAGACGTGTAATGGCCAGACACTACAGTGAAGTTCAGAGTGTGCAGCAGGACGATTCGTTTATAGAAGGAGTAAGTGACCAAGTGCTTGTGGCAGTGGTGCTCAGCGTGGCTTTGATCGCGTCTCTCCTGTACGCACTTCTCAGGTGAGACTCAAGAGTCAATGACTTCAAGTACTGAGTATTTCTAAAGGTCGTGAGTAATTCTTTCTAGTAGTAGTTGGTCTCAGTGACTAAAATATTTTATTTCCCATTGAGCTCTGAACACTACCTTATTTTTTTTCCTGACTTACCTGAGAATATTTAAATTCACAGTTTCCATTTTGACTAAAATAGTAGTATTTCCTATGAGTATCCTAGTTTAAAATTTTTTATAATTGAATCTACCAGCTAGTGGGTGATATGGCTAATATATGAAAAATAACTATATGGAAAAAGTGAGAGAAAACAAACACACACAAAAGAACAAAACCCTACCTCATTACCAATACCTGTGCTCCCTGGCCCAGTCTCTCTCTCTCTCTCTTTTTTTTTTAATAGCCGACAACTTGCTGCTGGTTTTCCATTGTACTTTTTAAGTGGTGTGTTCGTGTCTTAGATTGCTTTCCCTTACTGTGATAATGACCATGCCTAAAAGCAACTTGTGACATAAGAGTCGCTTTCTTGTTGCAGCTCTCGGGCTGTATACACTCCATTACTGAGAGAAATCAGGAGAGGAACTCAGGGCAGGGACTGAAGCAGGGGCCTGGGGAACGCTGCCTGCTGGCTTGCTCCTCATGGCTTGCTTAGCTGGCTTTCTTATACCATCAGGACCAGGGCAGTGCCTCCCTCCCATGGAGAGTTGGACGTTAGTTATTAAGAAAATGCCCTATAATGGTTCCTACCGGCCAATCTTATGGAAACATTTTTCTCAGTTATCAGCCGAGTTAGTTTTGGCAGTTTTGCATTATATGTATAATTTTATGCATAATTTTAACTCCTGCTGTTTTCCCTTCTCCTTAACATGAAAAATTAGGGGAAAGACCCAATTAGATGTGGAAAAGTGTTCAGACATATAATATGTAGAACTTTCTAATTGCTTATTTTAAAGAAACTTCACAAAAGTAATGTGTTAATTACTTTTATATTACTTATTAGCTTGCAATAAATTCCTAAGATACTGGGCATCTGGATTTTATTATTTATCATTTAAACCTGAAGTCAGCTGATGATCACAGACTTGGTGTCTGTGTCACAGAATAGCCTAGAATGCAGCCATGGGATTGGAGTGCAGGTGTAGATCATCAGCTACACTTAAGGTACATTAAGTCACCAGTAGTTTTCTTTTAAAGATTAAAAAAATTACTTATGCATCTTATGTATTTGAGTATCTTATCTGCATGTATGCCTGCATGCCAGAAGAGGGTATCAACTCTCATTACAGATGGTTGTGAGCCACCATGTGGTTGCTGGGTACTGAACTCAGAACATCTTTCCAGACCCCATGTAGTTCTTTTTATAAAATTAAAAAAATTATTTATTGGGCCAGGAGGTGGGTAAATACTTTTGTCATACCTGATGCCTTGAATTCAGTCCCACATGGTAGGAGAGAAGCAACTCCGCAAATTATACTCTGGTCTCCACACATGTGTCATAGCATACACACCCATACCCATATACATAAATGTACACCACATACAAAATCAATGAGTTTTAATTTTTGAAATTATTATTAATGGTGTTGGTTGCTTGCCATGATATGCACGTGGAAGTCAGAGGACAGCCTTGAAGTCAGTTCTCTGCTTTCACCTTGACATGAGTTCTGTCAAGGATCGAACTCAGGTCGTCAGGCTTGCACCGCAAGTGCCTGTATCCGCAGAGCCATCTCATCATCCCGTGCTTGTCAGCAGTTCAGCGTCAAAAATTAGACTAATAAAGTAGATGGGTTAATCTAACTTTATAAATTCTGTCCAACAGAAATGTACAGCAGAACATTCATCCAGAAAACCAAGAGCTAGTCAGAGTGCTTCGAGAACAATTTCAAACAGAACAGGTATGGTTATGTAATGTATATATTTATATAAGGGGATGTTGTAGCTTCCTATTATAGGAAGTGGTGATAAGACATTAGAAAGTAACTTTAAGAAACATCAGCTACTTTACTCCTTACATTATATTCTTCAGATTATATATTTTCAGATTAAGCACATTTTCTTCTTTTGAGGGGATTGGGCAGACATTAAGACAATCTCATGTATTCCAGTACATGGCCTGGAACTTGTCAGGTAGCTGAGAATGATCTTGAACTCCGATCTTCCTGACTCTACCTCTGTCATAGTTACTTTTCTCTTGCTGTAACTGTAAGTCCAGTTATGGGCAACTTATAAAATAAAGCATTTAACTGGGGGCTTGCTTACTGTTTCAGAGTGCTAGTTCCTCATCATCATGGTAAGGAGTGTGGCAGCAGACAGGCGGGCATTACTCTGGAGCAGTAGCCGAGAGCTCACATCTTATCCATAAGTTGTAGGCAGAGTGAGAGACTGGGCTTCAGGTGGGCTTTTGAAATCTCAAGGCCTACCCTGAGTGACAAGAAGACCAAATCTCCTAATCCTTCCCAAATCAGTTCATTGGCCAGAGGTCTAGCATTCAAATTTGACCATTCCTTTTCAAACCACTAGACCCTCCCTCCCGCCCGAGTGCTGGAACTCCTGGCAAGAGCCATCAACCCAGCGGCATGCTGACTAGCTGCAGATAGCTTCTGCAGCTGTGTGATGTTTGGAATTCTGGGGACTCTTCAGAGGGTGTCTACGTGCTAGAGCCCCATGGATGGCTGCTGGTAGGCTGGTTGGTGGCTCGATGTTGTTGGTTGCAGTTTGTCAAGCAGTTGAGTGCAAAGAGAAAAGAAGAAATTAGATATCCTGATAAAGAAGATCAAATTTGTCCCAAGGAACTTGATGCCCTAATCAGCAGGAAGTAGTCTGATGATATCATCACCCTCTTTCTCCTCACTCCTTTTTTTCTCTCCTATCTAGTGTTAGGGGGTTGGAAGAGTGGAAGAAGAGAGGTAGAGAAGGATGGAAGAAAGAAGAACCCACAAAGTAGCCAAAAGTCCAGTTATAGATACATGCATGATTTGTATTAACGTGTTCTAAAAGAGAATAATTTTTGTATTTGTTGTTTGTATAAAAAATGGAGTTGACTTTAACTGAAATGAAATAGAAACTTCTTTTTTTCTTTCTTTTCTTTTTTTTTTTCTTTTTGTTTGTTTGAGACAGAATCACATGGTCCTGGCTGGTCTGGAGCTTACTGCGTAGACCAAATTGGCCTCAAACTCATAGAGACATACTTGCCTCGGCCTCCCTAATGCTGGGGTTGTAGATATGAGCTACTCCGTTATGCTTTTGCTGTTATAGTCTTTAAAAAACATTAAGAAATGTGGGAGGTTTTATTTTAATATTTTTTTTTTTGAGGCAGGGTTTCTCTGTGTAGCCTTGGCTGTCCTGGAGCTTGCTCTGTAGGCCAGACTGTCTCCGACTCATGTAGAGCTGCCTGCCTCTGTCTCCTGAGTGCACCAACACTGCATGGCAATATTTAAATATTTTAATACCTTCATTTTGTAATATTAACACTGGAATGACAGTGCCACTTTCAATTACTTTAGGAATTAGTGCTATTTTAAGAAATAAAATTCTAGGCCAGGCAGTAGTGGTGCATGCCTTTAATCCCAGCACTTGGGAGGCAGAGGCAGAGGCAGGTGGATTTCTGAGTTTGAGGCCAGCCTGGTCTACAGAGTGAGTTCCAGGATAGCCAAGGCTACACAGAAAAACCCTGTCTCGAAAAACCAAAAAAAAAAAAAAAAATAATAATAATAAATAAAAAATTATCTTAACATTGTATCAACAGTTCTTTAATTCATTTTGTAATTTATATTTACTACTTTTGATTTTTGTGATTTTATTTTAAAAAGTTTAATACCTACTTATTGTATGTGTATGCGTTTTGCCTAGTGTATGTGCATCGTGTATGTGCTTGGTGCCATAGAATTCACCTATGATGAAATCATCAAGAAGATGCTAGAACCCCTGTGACTGGAGTTAGAGGTGCTTGTGAGCTATCATGTGGATGCTGTGAACCAAATGCATGAACTGCGAGAACAGTTCATGCCCTAAACTGCAGAACCAGTGTTCTAGGCCCTGATGAAGGCGCACCTTTGTATTAGTGCTGCAGTGTTCTAGGCCCTTAGATATTGCAGTGAGTCCTGGAAGTGGAGGTCTTGCCCTCGTGGCACTTTTATTCCAGAATCATATTTGATGTTTGCTACTTATACTATAATTTCACCAAATACTACTGTCTGATCACAACAGTGATCAAGGAATGTGCATACATTATATATTTGCTTAGTTTGGGGTTTTTGAGATAAGGTCTCATGTAGCACAGCCCTGGAACTTGTTAGGTAGACAAGGGTGTCTTGGAAATCTTGCCTTCCTGCCCCCACATCCTAGCTGTTGGGATTACAAACATGTGCAATGAAAAGCACATTCACATTTACTAGGATGACTTTGTAAATGACCAAGTTCAGGTTATCAAAAGTGTTCATTTTTTCCTACTTGTAAAATGAGCAAATAATCTTAACTGGAAGTTTGATTCTTGTGGAAGATAGAGCAGATATGCAAAACTTAACAGGGGACAGGTGTTCAATGAAAAGGACACAAGAGCTGACGCCAGACACAGTCCTGCAGTGCTAGCATTCAAGAAGCTGGGGGACCAGCTGCTGCTGCAAGGTCCAGGCTTTTAAGACTGTCTTAAAAGCCAAAAAAGTTGTTTAAAATGCTTAAAAATGTAAAGTGAGTATTAAGAATGATAGTTTGCTATTTTTTCCCTTTTGATGGTATTGAGGATTAGACCCAGGACCTCATGCATGTTAAGTGGGTGCTCCCCCACGAGTTACACTGAAGTAGGGTGTTTCTGATTCTCTAGTTTATGTAGTAGCTTGTGGAAATCAAAATAATGTTCGCATTTTAATAAAATACAAAAGCTAGCTTTGAGTTAATCTACATTTTGTTTTCAAGTTGTGTATAGAATGGAAGGTGAAGGCCACTTAGTTCAAATAAATAATATCAACTTTGCAAGCTCCTCAGACTTGCAAGATCTTAAACTATTGTGTATGTGTAATTTCTGTTTTAAGAGATGTCTATGTCCTCTCACCAGGATGTCCCTGCTCCTGCTCGACAGCAGTTCTACACTGAAATGTACTGTCCAATCTGCTTACATCAAGCCTCCTTTCCTGTGGAAACAAACTGTGGACATCTCTTTTGTGGTGAGCAAACAATACCAGACTTGGTTAAAGTAACCAGCTCGTGTGGATGGTTAGTGGGCTAGACTGCTCATGTTCTTTTTATCACATTTATTTTCTGAAAAAAGTAGATTGCTGCAGAAGTCCTGCTCTAGTTTCCACCCAAATAATAGTATATTATTGAGTATATTATTGAGTATGTTATTGAGTATATTATTGAGTATATTATTGCGTATATTATATACTAAGGTCAGAGGATGTTGCTGAGCTGATAGAGTACCTGCCTATCATGCAGAAGCCTTGGGCTTGGCCCCAGGATTGTATAAACCAGGTATGGTGGCACATGCCTGAGTCCTAGTACTCAGTGGAGGAAGGAAAGTCAGGAATTCAAAGTCCCCCCTCAGCTAGAAAGCAAGTTCAAGACCAGCTTGGCTTACATGAGACCCAGTCTCCAAAAAAAAGTATATTCCCATGCTTGTGGTTGGATACACACAGAGACAGGTACTAAATCATAATTTATTTTCTGTTTAGTGTGTTAGCATTTGTGGGATCCAAGCTTTAGGAAAAAAAAAAAAACTCAATAAACTTCTAGTTCATTAGCAATGTGTTTCTTGGAAGAATAGTTCAAGTCTTCAAGTAACATTATGTGCCCACTGTGTCCTTCTCAACTTCTGTCAGTTTTACGTGTTATTCAGACTTCCATGGCAAGAATATTGTCTCAAGAACTAAGCCACAAACCTCTACCACCTGCCTTTACTCTTTCTGTGTGACCTTCAGGAGCTGGAGACAGAACTGTGAAACCTAGAACACATACCAGCTTACAGCACGGATATATTCTCATTGGCTGATCCCCAGAGAGATTTCATAGAGAGTAATATTGTTTCTTATGACCTTACAAGATTGGGATGTAACAGGAAGGTTAATACTTAATCTCATCCAACCCCACAAATCAGAAATGGAGGCTCAGAGAAGGCAAGAAGTTATGTAATGGGTAACCCAGCTGTAAGCCACCTAGAGCTGGCTTTAAGCTCTGTGCTTAACTCTGCTGTGATTGGTGGCTTACAGGAAGGTGAACACTCTAAGAACTCCTCCTAACTTAGATGTGGCCGTCATTAGGCCTACTTTTCAGTAATAGTCCTTTCTGTTAGTTGCAAGTTAAATAACAAAGTATTTTTCTTTTTATGTTTTATCCTTTGAACCTACAGATACTAAATAAAATTGGCTAGCGAATAGGATATTAGAAGCATTCTATCCATTAGTACATATAATTAAGATCGGTCTTAATTATTCCCATACATTCTGAACTTTACTTAAAGACTAATTTAAAATGTAGCATATAATGATCCTTTATTAGTGTCTTCCCTTTTATGTCTTTTGTTTGACTTCATAGAATTCTTACAGTTTCATTATTGATATTGCTAGAATTGAAACATTTGAAATCTCTACCTTGCAATGCTGTGTTTTCCATATATTGTGATTATTATAATGAATTTAGTTCTACGTTCCTTCAACCATTAATTTCAAGCTCCCAAAGGTTATATTCTTTTTTTTGAAGGTTATATTCTTAAAGACTGGGTTTCACCTTGTAGCCCTGGCTGACCTAGAACTTGCCATGTGACCAGACTTGTGTCATATCCAGAGATTCACCTCCTTTTGCCTTCCAACTGCCAAGACTAAAGGCATTTGCCATCAGACCCAGCTGTGGTGTTTTGATTTTTTAGACAATATATCACTTTGTACATCAGTCAGACACTGAACTGGCATTCCTCCTACATGAACCTCCAGAATGTTGAGATTACAGGTCTGCACCACTGTGCCCAACTTCACTAAGGATTTCTCCACATACCTAACATACTACGCGACACTGAGTTATCTGTTGAAATGTATTACTCACTCTTGACAAGGGAGGACAGTTCTTCTCTTAGGAACTTTGCCTAGCCCTTCTCTGAACTCTGCTAATGATCTTTCAGCTTTTCTTTCTTTTTTATTCATTTTTTTGGTTTGGTTTACACCTTCTGTGGGCAGATGTCATAGTATGTATAGGTTGACAATCTGCAAGCTAGTCCTTGCCTTCTTCCTTAGGAAAGGATTTCTTGTTCACTTCTGCATATGCCAGGCCTATTCGTTTCTTTTGTGTCTGCATCCAGTCTTGAGAACACTGCGATTACAGATATGTGCCACTGCATCCAGCCTTCCGTGGATTCTAGAGCTCTGAGCTCAGGTCCACAAGCTTGTGTGGCAAATGCTTTGCTCACTGAGGCCACTGCCCAGCCCAGTATCAGTCTGTTAATTATCTTTTGCATTGCTCTAAAACAGCACATAAAAGATCAGATGAGGAAGGAAGTTAATGGCCATCATGAGAGATGGGGATCTTCCTGCTCTCAAAACTGCAGTAAGCATTCCTAATACATTTTACCCTCCTTTCTCCCGAATCTAAACATGGCCTTAATCATCCTCTGGGCAGGTGTTGGCACTGCGTGAGGCTTGGCAGGCAAAATGAACTTATTTGCCAACTCAGGCTTAGCTAATTCACTGGGTGGATAATCCTGTCAATTGAAGGATGGTTGTATTGTGTTCTTGCTTTTACCTCTGGGTCTGAGGTAATAGGGTAGATTGCTTCTGATATCCTGCTCTACTTGTTAGGTACGTTTTCTTTTGCGATGTGGCTCAGGTATCCTAGATTGGCCTCAGATGTGCTATGTAGCCCAGGATGACCTTGAACTTCTGATCCACATTACCTCCTGGTGCTGAGATTTCAGGCATGCATTACCACACCTAGTTTATCTGCTGAGGAGTATTGATAACCCAAGGCCCAGTGCATGCTAAGCTACCCCCTACCAACTAACTCATGTTGCATTTTATTTATTTATTTTATTTAGTAAATCTAAAGATAAAAAACTTCTTATGTAATTTCTCAAAAATTTTTCTCTGGACAGTAGATGAAGTATATTAACACTACATGTGTCAGGAACTCTTAGCTCAGGAATTCTTTATGTAGCATAACACTTCTGCTCCATTACAGTAAATTAGAATAAGCAGCAATAGAATCATCTTATTTGCATCTATAATCTATATTATTTAACTCTCTTTCAAGCCTGTGAGATTTTGTTCTCATTTTGCGACTAGATTGCGAGCCATTGTGACCCAGATGAAAGTTCAGTCATCTCTCACACCACTTTTCTCATATTTTTTCTGTGGATGGAGAAAATTGAATAAGACAATATCAAGCATCAAATGCAGATGAATTGAAGCATTTAATCTGCTGAGTCATAGTTTTTCAGTGAAGATAAATGGTGTTACATAATTACATAAAATAAGGTGTTATATAAAATAAAGACACCCACACTCTAGTTAGAGGAAAAGACATTTGAGATTAAATGAGTGTAGTGTTTGTCAAAGTAGGCTGAATTTGAGGGTAAAATGTCATAGATACAGCTAAGACATGGTACAAGATGAAAATAATAGCACTAATAGTTTTTTCTCTGTATATATACATATATATATGCACATGTGCATATTTATATGTGTACAGGCAGGTTCATGTACTTGTGTGGGCACACATACCTGCATGTATGTGTGTGAGCACACACATACCATGTGTACACACATGTGTATCAGGGTCAGAGGTTGGTGTTGTTGCTCATATTAGTTTTTTATAGTTGTTGTTTGTTTGCTTGTTTTTTGGGGACATGGGCTCTATTAATGTAGCTCTGGCTCTCCTGGAACTCACTGTGTAGACCAGGATGACCTCAAACTCAGAGATCCACCTAATGCTAGATTAAAGGTATGTGCCCTCACACCTGGCTTATCTTAGTCTCTCCATCTGTCCTGCCCCCAGCACTGCCAGCTCCCCAACTCCTCACCCCCAACCCCACCCCTGCCTCCGACCTGGAACTCAGTGGTTAGGTTAGACGAGTTGGCCAAGAACCCCCCACGCTGGCGCTACAGGCTCCTGCCACTGTACTTGGCTTTTACATTGATGCTGCAGATCAGCTCCCTAACCTCCTGACCATTGCTTACCCCCATGGCTCTGGGGACAAGCACTTTAGCAACTGAGCTGTCTCTCCAGCCCGAGCTTTTGCTTTCACACAGGTTTCATGTATGAATGCCCAAGAACTTACGAGACTGATTAGCACAGAGCTCCTTGAGGGTACAGGTGCAAGGTGGTTGTTTGGCTTTAGATTTGTTGTGAGGTTGGTGAGTTGGTTGTTTGTAACTTGGTCAGTTCCTGCTGATCCAACTGGTTGCTCGCCATTGTTCTCACAAACAATTCTTTCTGCTTTGACTGTTGGCATAAAGAACAGAAGTGTCTTGTGTCCTGTTTTCTACCTCTCAGCTATCCTACAAAGTTCAGTTCAAGCGCTATACTGAGGTCACCATCTCTGTCCCTCTGTCTACTCCTTTATCATCGCATAGCTTATTTAAGATTTAGTTATCATCTAACTAATCGGAGTATGTCACTTTGGTTTCCACAGTTGGATTACTATTGCTTCTTGTAAATTCTGTCCCGGAGAGGTCAAAGTAAGGAACATGGGCTGGGAGTGCAGCTCAGTTACTAGAGTACTTGCCTAGCAGACATGAAGCCCTTGGCCCTTTAAAAGCATCAGACAGTAAAACTGTTCCTTCATGTTACTGGAGTGAGGTTAAGTGTTTATCTCTTGGGTGTCCCTGCCACTTGTGAGGTCCTGTACATTGTTTCTTCAGGTGGGGTTGCCATGTTTGATTGTTTTGTTGCTCATGAATCTCCTCCCCCCTCTGTGTGTGTGTGTGTGTGTGTGTATGTATTCACGAGGATTTAGATGTGGATGTGGTGTGGGTGTGCATGCATGTGGTGATATCTTCCTCAGTCACTCTCTACCTTATTTTTGAGAAGAGACTCTTCACTCAACCTAGAGCTTGCTCATCTTGCAGGTCATCGCAGTCCAGGAATCCTCATAGGCCATCTTTTCTGCTTTGGAATCATAGGCACAAACTGGAGAGCCTGGATTTGAACAACAGCAATAACAAAATGAGCATGGGATGGAGTCCTCATACTTGTTCTGATTTTATGTTCTCAGCAGCTCCCCAGGCCTAGCTTCTCCTTTTCTCGATTTCGAGGGGAAAGGAGTGGTCCTGTTTCTTACCGTTAGGGAACTTGTCAAGTAGGCTAGCCTGATTGGTCAGTGAGCCCCATGGATCCTTCTTCTTTTCGCCTCCCCAGTACTGGGATCACGCGTGTGCCACCAAGTCTAATTATTTTACATTGGTTCATGGGAACTGAGGTAGGTTCTCATATTTCTACAGTAAAGACTTTACTGATTGCGCCACCATCTTCATGAACATCACCTACTACAATGGGTACTTCAGACATTAAGCTAAGTATTTTATCAAGGAAGCTCACTACTGGAGTCATTGGTTTTCAGGTTTTGGAGTGGCAGGGAGGAAAGGACTCATGTAGCTGAGGTTGACCTTTTTAATTTGGCTTTTTAAACCTTAATGAGACAGGGTCTTACTGGGTAGCCCAAAGAGCCCTCTCACTTGAAATCCAGGGGTCTCTGCCTCCCTAGTGCTAGGATAGGTATGTGTCACCACACCTTGCTGGGTCAGTGAACTCCTAAAATAAATATTTTTCCAGTACATCAAATTTGGAACAATTAGTAACTTACAGTTTGTCATATTTAGTGTCATGTTTATTTTATATAGGAAACTGTTTTCTCTGAGGCCTCAGTAACTGAGGTGATTAATATCTGCTTTTTATTGCATAAAAATGTGCATTGCTTAATTAGTACCGGAAATAAAAATGTTTTGTTAGTGGTTTGGAATGATTGCCAGATTTTAATTTACCTGAAGATTCGATGAAGTAAATTTTTCAAGGAATATTTAATAAGCGATGTAAATAAGCAATGTAATAAAATGATGGTTTAAGGAAAGTAATACTATTGAATAGTGGGAATCTGGCCAGCAAATAGGAACTTTAAAGCTTCATTATTGATGTCTTCTTATTCCACTAGGTTCCTGCATCATTGCATACTGGCGATACGGGTCCTGGCTTGGTGCAATCAGTTGTCCTATCTGTAGACAAACGGTAGTGCTCTCTAAATATAAAGTATCACTTATGATATTTCATTTCATAAATATCAGGGCTTCTTTTGGTTTGAAATGTTTTCTTTTATGTGTGTGTGCTTGCGTTTAAGTACATAGCCTGAATGCACAAGTCCCTCAGACTTGAGGTCACAGAAGGCACTGGACCCCTCAGACTACAGCTCTAAGTAACTATGAGCTCCATAATGCTGCTGTGAGTTTGCCTCAGTCCTCCGCAGGAGCAGTGAGTTTGCATAACCTCTGAGCAATCTCTCCTGCCCAGTACCAGCAGTTTTAAATTCAAATTGAATTACTTTTCCAACCAAATTGCATTTTTACCTACTGTATCTATGACTTCATTAAATTTTTTTAAAAATACATTTAAAAAAATCACTAAGGTATCATAAGAATTCAATTTGAAATCCTACAGTTGTAGTGAAAAACAAGAGATAAGTGCGTTTTTCCCACATCCTGTTCTCTTATGGGAAAAATATATTCTTCCTTTTAAAAATATTTAAGTATTTAACTTGTCCTGTTTCCTTAGAACTTTAATAATGAAGCGAAACAGGTATTCTTACAGGCTGTTTCATTTGTTTTAGCAATCATTTCCTCATTGCTGTTGGAGCAGGAGAGACAGACTTCCTTCTTGTTTCCTTTTTATTTCTGCAGTCCCAAACGCTACCTCAGAACTTTTCACTTTTTCCCACAAGCTTAGAAGGAAAGGTGATTTGTCCCTCTCTCATTGTTTCTGTGACTAATATGATGTGTGACATGAGCAATTCATTTGCCATAAGCTAACTGCCAGTATGTAGTTCTTACCTTTTGCCAGAAACATGGAGAACATGCAGTGTATCTTAAACTGAAAAATGAGTTCCACCATGTCGCATCTAGTGTTCTATTGCTGTGAAAAGCCACCATGACCATGGCAAATGTCATAATGGAGAGCATTTAGTTGGGCTTGCTTACAGTTTGAGAAGTTCAGGCCATTGCCATGGCAGCAGGCAGGGAGACAGGGCTGGAGGAGGAGCTGAGAGCCCTACATCAGATTCACAGGAGCAGGGAGAGAACACTGGGCCTGGCTTGAGCATTTGAAACCCCAAAGCCCAACCCCCAGTGATGTCCTTCTTCCAGCTGACCACACCTACTCCAGCGAGGCCACGCCTTCTAATCCCTGTCAAGTAGTACCACTGTCTAATGACCAAACGTTCAAAAATATGAGCTGATGGGGGCCATTCCTGTTCAAATCTCCACACACACTGGACCCACTTTTTGACTTTACCCACGGCTTTCCTAGAGTGTTTGTTGTACTGAAAACTGACTAGGGATTAGTAAGGTGATGGAGCTGTCTTTGTCTGATAGCCATTGCTTCCATAATTTTAGTCATTTAACCCGGAGGAGAGACAGTAGAAAGTTTGACTGGCAAACGGCCATGGGACTGGCCTGACTCGTGGGTCTGACTAGAGCCCACTGTCACTCCTCTCTGTACAGTAGCTTACCAAACACCATACCAGTACCTCAGCTGTATTAGACCTCCCAAGGGAAAGTTCAGTTTTGATACCTCCTGCAGTGCCATGTAACAGGCCCTGTAACAGGCCAGCCTCCTGTCATTAATGATGAGGCTGTGCCATTTTTCCCATGTGTGTACAACTAATAGTACTGAGCTCATAGGAGATGCTCACTTACATTCATTCTTTTGTTTTGAGACAGTGTCTCACTATGCAGCCCTGGCTGTCCTAGTTATGCAAACCACGCTGGCCTTGAACTCACAGAGATCTACCTGTCTCTGCTTCCTAAGTGCTGAGATTAAAGGTGTACACCACCATTCCTGGAAAGACTGCATTTTAAAGAAACAATTCATGTTCTAAAGCCCTACATTAGCTTTGAGAAAAGAATAGTTATAAGAAGGAAAAGATCATGAAAGTTAGATCTCTTAAGATTTGATTTGATTGTCCTGACTTTAAGGGCTAATCTTCCTGGAGATTTAAAATTAGCGCCTTATTTTAGAGACCACATTTTTATTAACAAATCTTGAAGGACTCTGTGACTGTCTGCTATCCATGCCACTTAATCACTTCTTCATTTAACTCTAGGAAATATCTGATTAGTGGTTGTCTTGTTCTCAGGAAGGATAAAAACATCTAGAATGATCCAAAACTAAACCTGTTCTTTTTCTTTTTTAAGATTTATTTAGCCTGGCAGTAGTAGCACACGCTTTTAATCCTAGCACTTGAGAGGCAGAGGCATTCTTGAACTCAGGATTTCTGAGTTCAAGGCCAGCCTGGTCTACAGAGTGAGTGAGTTCCAGGACAGCCAGGGCTACACAGAGAAACCCTGTCTCCAAAAAAAAGTATTTACTTATTTATGTTCTATGTGAATGAGTAATCTGCAAGCACATCTCTGAAATCCAAAGACAGGTTTGGATCCCAGTATAGATGGTTTTGAGCCACTGTATTTCTCCAGTCCACTAAACCTGATTTATTCCCTTCCATTTTATCTCATTGTATTTATCAGACATTATTCTTTATAGGTTTTTACATTTTTAGCTATATATATTTTCAAGGTTCCCGCGTTGTCTTTAGGCAACTGTGAACCGTCTTTACCGTGGTCATGAAAGTAGCAAGACTAATTCACCCTTGTTCTCTAACAGTACCAAGACTTACATCTCCTTACTACACAAGGGACTGGGGTTCAGACAGGCCATCCAGCCCTTTAGTTGCTTTAGTGTGATAGCACTCAAAGACATGCTAAATGTGAGTAAAACGAGTAGTCAAAGTGCTTAAGGTATTCTCTGAAAAGGATAGATTTATATTTTTACTGTCACTTTGTAACAGAAGGCTTTCTATCATCCTTTTATCTCCAAGTATATGTTTTTCCAGAGAACTGTGGGTTTTAGTGCCTAGTATGGACAGGAAAATATTAGAGTAAATGTATAGATGTGGAACCCATTTTATCTTGGAGGAATTAAAAATTACATTTTGTATTACATTTTTTTTGTTTTTGTTTTTTTTTTAATTTGTATTTTTCGAGACAGGGTTTCTCTGTGTAGCGCTGGCTGTCCTGGAACTCACTCTGTAGACCAGGCTGGCCTCGAACTCAGAAATCTGCCTGCCTCTGCCTCCCAAGTGCTGGGATTACAGGCGTGCGCCACCACTGCCCAGCGTGTATTACATTTTACTGTAAGGCAGTAATTACTTACATGTTCCCCTTGTTGCCTTTATTCAAAGGAATGAATGAAATACACATTCAGAAGCTTTTCCCCTTCTCTTGAACAACACAGAGTGAAAAATGATAATAATAGTGCAGAAGGTGTAACAGCTTTTTCCTGTAATACACAGGTAACTCTGCTCCTAACAGTATTTGGTGAAGATGATCAATCTCAGGATGTTGTAAGATTGCGTCAAGATGTTAATGATTATAACCGGAGATTCTCAGGGCAGCCTAGATCTGTAAGTAATGTTATATATAGCAGGTACAAAGTCAGAGAGAGCCTTTATACTTTTTATAATGTAAAGTCCTAGTGTGTGTTTTGGGCTAAGTTTTAACCGTCATCATTGCCACTTACTAGCTCTCCCAGAGGGCAGAGTTTATTTATTCATTTTTTTTTTGACACAGGGTCTCATTATGTAGCCTTGGGGGTCTGGAACTTGATATGTAGACTAGGCTGGTCTTGAAGTCCCAGAACTCTACTTGTCTCTGCTTCTAAGTACTGGGATTAAGTCATGTGCCACCATACTTAGTTCCTTTGCTGTTTTTGACTGAGCATTTTTAAAAAGCTGCTTTTAATCTATGTGTGGTTGCATGTGTATATGTGCACCACATGCACGTAGGTGTCCTTTGAGGCCTAAGGAGGGCATCCAAACCTCTGCAACTGAGTGGTAATCGTGAGCCACTCAGTGTAGGTGTTAGAAACAATAATAGCAAGTGCACCTTCCCTCTCAGCCATCTCTCCAACTCCTGGCCTGGTGCATAATCCCAGGTATTCAGGAGGATGGGGCAGGAGGATCACAGATTCAAAGCCAGCGTTAGTACCTTGATGTGATGCTCTCTGAATAGGAAGGGAAAGGAGAGCTAGGGATGTAGCTCAGGCTAGGACACCTGCCTACCGAGGGCCTAGGTTCAGTCCCCAGTGCTATACACTTGACATAGTCTGCCTTTTCTATTCATTCATTCATTCATTCTCACATAGGCCTTTTTCAGGCACTTAAACTTTGACTTTTGTTAAATTACTTCTAGCTTGTTAGAAAGTGGTACCCCAAGGTCACTTCATCTAATAATTGTTTGGTTTTCAATTCAGCCCAGATGTATCTTGATAGTAAATCTGACACTTGGGAACAAATCTCAGACTATAAGCCTACATAATTTTTTTGAGAGAGGGTCTTATTCTGTAGCCTAGCTAGCCTTGAGCTATTACTGATCTCCTGCCTGCCCAGCCTGGAATTACAGGTGTGAACCACCATTCATGGCCTACAGTTTCCTGTAGATTTATTAGATTATTAATCAGAAACTTGAGTTTTGGATGACTTTAGGTTCAGAAACACTTATCTGAAATACTTGAGACCAGAGTTTTCAGATTTCAGAGTATTTGCATGGATTTTACAAATAGAGCCTCCTGAATTTGAAAATCATAAAGTCACAAATTTAACATGTTTTGAAATCTGAAACTTTTGGCTCAAAAGCCTTTAGACTTTAGAACCTTTTACGCTTTGGAACACTTAAAAATTTGTAGCATTTGAAGTATCAGACTTTCAGATAATATGTTCTTAATCTATAGCCCACATTTTAAGCATGTTGATACTTTATTGCTTTTCAGTTGCCTATAAGAAGAGCTGTTTTATAAAAGAATCTAGTAACTAATTTCTAAATAAAATGCATAGTTAGAAAGTCTGGTATTAAATGTCTGAAACACCTTAGTTCATCTTAGCTGAATCTGTACATTATATGAAAATTATATTACTTTTAATTTGATATCTTAGATGCTAAATTCTGGTACTTGTTTTTCCTCCTTCAGATTATGGAAAGAATCATGGATCTCCCCACCTTGCTGAGACATGCATTCAGGGAAGTGTTTTCAGTTGGGGGTCTCTTCTGGATGTTCCGAATTAGGATAATGCTTTGTTTGATGGGAGCTTTTTTCTATCTAATATCACCTCTAGATTTTGTACCTGAAGCCTTGTTTGGAATTTTGGGCTTTCTAGATGACTTCTTTGTTATCTTCTTGTTGCTTATTTACATCTCTATTATGTATCGAGAAGTGATAACCCAAAGACTAACTAGATGAAAAAAATTAGTTTACTAGGATATCAGAGCTTATATATAAAATCAAACAAAAGGATCCATGGCAGTATCAACACCCAAATATTATTTTACACGCTTAAAACATTTGGTTATCATTTGACAAATGCCTAAGAATATACAACTGGAACATTTACATACTACAGTGTCTAATGTTAACACCAGATGTATAGTGATCTACAGGTTTATCTCAATTCTGTGTTGTTTATAACAAATTGGAAAGGGATACTTTGTTGTTTTCTTTTATGCAAATTATTTAGCTTAGATACATAGTTCAATATTGCTGAATGTAGAATTCATCATCCTCAGTGGGTATCCATACAATAGAGAACTCTGAAACTTACCTAAATATTTTTGTTAAAGTAAAATACTGTGTGATACCTAGGGAAGGCCAGTGTCACAGTGTGCTAAGCTCTGAGCACCTGGAGCAGCTCCGCTTCTTCATTTTTGTATAATTCTTTGTGGTCAACTGAGAATGAAAGAAACTTGAACTTCCTGATTTGACCTCACTTTTAGTCTCTAGAACACTTTGATGAATGGGAGGATTAACAAAGTGAAAAATACACATCTCCTGGAGGCACTTTCAGCATTCAGTTATGACACTCAACCAGGAGTTTGGACTTTTTATAGAAACACATACAAAAGTAACTTGTAGCCAGCTGTGGCGGCTTTACACTTGTACTCTCTGCATTCAGGAAGCTGAGGTAGAAGATTGCCATGAGTTCAGTGTCTGCCTAGACTATATCATGAGTTCCCAGAAGTGTGAGCTAGAGAGTGAGATCCTGCCAAATCACAAGCAGGGCAGTGGGTAAAGGGGCTTGCTGCCAAGCCTGGGAACCTGGCTTTGAACCCTGGGTCTCACATAATGGAAGTACAGAACAGGTTTTGTAAGCTGTCCTCTGACCTTCACATGTGCATTGTGGCCCAGGAGTGTACACACACACACACACACACACACACACACACACACACACAGAGAGAGAGAGAGAGAGAGAGAGAGAGAGAGAGAGAGAGAGAGAGAGAATAAAATGCAATGAAAAAGAAAACAGAGTAGCTTGTAAAGTGTAAATTATTTCCTTCTAGGAACCTAAGTAACCTTGCAAACAAGCAGTAGTTGGTACCATTTTGAGGAACAGGTTGTTCATTTCTATTGGCATGAGTCAGGGCCTTTAGGAAGGTACTAAGAGCAGTATTTAGATTTTACAAACTATGAGTTAACTCTTGAAGCAAAATGAAGATATTTGATTAGTTGTCTGTTGCCCTGAAAATGTAAAAGTATTATCTTCTAGATGGAAATATTTGACTGAGATTCATCATGTCTTGGGCAGAATGAGGAAGTGTATATGAGATGCTTAACTAGTAAGTTCACACTGCTTTTGTTGTTTTTGATGGCCATGACTTGGGGACAGCGTAAGGTCTGTAGTTTTGCTTGAGTGGAGTGAGTACTGTAAGTGAGCCACTCACTGCAGCTGGCGCTGCTTACTGCAGAGCTGCTGGGTGGAGTGTGAGGTGATGCCGAGCCCGTCATCGGACATTACCATTGACTTCTTAGCCAGCCTCAGTGTGTGCATTTAGGGACATGAAGCTAAATTTTGTCACATTCCAAAAAAGTCAGATTAGCTGCCAAATAATGAGATTCTGAATGAAATGTCAATTTGTTTCCTAATCTAGGCTTAAAATAAAAATGTTGTCTGCCATTAAAACAACAACATAAAACAAAAACCAGTTCTTATATATAACATGATCATGCAGTTTCTCATAATTTTTCTTTTATCCTTAGAAAATTTTGTAAGAAAGATAGAGCATCATCAGCTTCCTGTTTCAGAGATGAAACCTTCATCCTATGGATGAAAGATTTTTGTTTTCCTAACATAATGGAACTAGTGATATTTAGGTAGACATGAAAGCCAGTCTGAGGAGAAGCAGGAGGGAACTGGAATTCTCTGGAGTCAGGTTTTCATAACACATTATTCCTTCACTGGAACAGTTTTGGTGCTCCTAAGCTAAAGCTCCAGGGAGAAGACCTGTCACAGCCGGTATCAGTCTCGAGTGTGTACTTGCAATGATGTAAGAGTGGTGTCACCACTTACCACCAACTGGGAAAGCCACTGAGCAGGGGAGCTCGTTACCAGCCTGGGGAAACATTTTCCACCTTTGAAAAATGCAATGTGTAGCTGTCACTTACTGAAATGATTTTATTTCTGTGCATGTGTTTTGCTCTAAATGTCATACTTCTGTAATATTTGGACTTACTCTAATACTCTGAGAAGAGGTATACTGTACAAAATTTTGTAGCATACAAAACCACTAAAAGACTAAAGTCTTATGGAACCAAAAAGGGAACACAGTGATATCTCAGAATTTTACACCTCCTCTTCCCTCATCTTTACTGATCATCAATGATAAATGCAAAAGCAATTAGAGAAAGTATTCAAAGCAAGTAGAGTCAATCAGTGTTTGGAACATCATAGTAATACTTTGTATTCAGAGATCTTACAAATCAAAGCAACATTTTTTTTTTTAAACAAAACATAGTAACTCACAAAAGCAATGGTACAAGCCCAGGAACAAACAGTGATTTGAGCAGCTCTGTGGGGAATGAGAAGGGAACTGTTCCATTAACAACTCAGCTAGAGTAGGGTTTCTCCAGCTCCTATTGTCAGTGTTGCGGAGTGCAGCAGAGTTCCTGAGCCCCATGGCTGTACAGAAACCTACCTCACAGAGTCTGTTCAGAGGAGCAGAGACTTCGCCCAAATTCTGTGATTTGGAGAGTTTGTTCAGCATTTATTCTTTGGAATAAAAATAGTTCATCTAAAAGTTTTTAATGTTTTATGTTTCTATTTCTTTGTTTACTTTAAAATTTACAAGTCTTGAAAGACTGACATAAAATTCACAGTGGCCTTTAAATATTTTGCATATTAACATTTTACTTTTTACAATGGCCCATATATTATACATTTGTGTGTGTGTATATATATATATATATACACACACACACACATATATATATATATATACACACACACATATATGCATGTGTGTGTGTATAAATGTGTGTGTTTGTGTGTGTGTGTATGTGTGTGTGTGTGTATATACACACATTCCTTTATGGAGCTATGTCCAAAATAATATATATTTTATTGTAGTTTCTTTACTCAGTGTTAATTTGGGCTATACATTTTTTTTTAATTTAAGCTGCAGCTCAACTTCATATGTATAATGAACTACAGAAGGGGAATTTTCCCTTTTTATCTTTTTTTTTTTCCTCGAGACAGGGTTTCTCTGTATAGCACTGGCTGTCCTGGAACTCACTCTGTAGACCAGGCTCAGAACTCAGAAATCTGCCTGCCTCTGCCTCCCAGAGTGCTGGTATTACAGGTGTGCGCCACCACCGCCTGGTCTTTTTTATCTTTATAGGGTAGAATGTGATGTTTTTACACATCTGTACATTGTACATTGATAAACATAGGGGGTGAACACTATCCCTCAGCTGAATCCAGAAAGTCTAGGTCCAGGACCTAGGACCACAGAAGTAGATGCCTTTGACTGAAAAGATTGATCAGTGGTTAATTAAGAACACTGGCTGCTCCTTCAGAGGACCCAGGTTCAATTCCCATCAGTCCCAGGCTATCTGATGCCCTCTTCTGGCTTGTGTAGGTATCAAAACACTCTACATATAAAAATAAGAAAGTTAAGAAAAATTAAAAATAGAAGGTGCTTCCTAGAGAAAGAAAAGTGTTGGCTGGGCATTGCTGGCGCATGCCTTTAATCCCAGTACTTGGGAGGCAGAGGCAGGCAGAATTCTGAGTTCGAGGACAGCCTGGTCTACAGAGTGAGTTCCAGGACAGCCAGGGCTACACAGAGAAACCCTGTCTCGAAAAACCAAAAAAAGAAAAAAAAGAAAAGTGTTTATCGTAAGTCAAGAATCTATGTCATTTCCTTCTAATATATGGCTACTCCATAGACATCAAATACATTTTTTCTTGAATGGAAAAAACAGGTTATTCATTATCTGAAACTTTTTTTTTTTTGATAAGGATCTCTCTGTCTCAAAACCAGGATGGTTTTGAACTCACCTGCCTCATTCTCCTCTCTACAGTGCTGGTATTAAGAGCATGTAACACCACACCTTTCTTGAAACATCTTTTTGATAAGAAGATTCAAAATCTTTTTCCAGATATATTTGGCAAAAATTAACTATAATCATTGTTCTGTGTGATAGAGTGAATGATCTTGTTACCTTCAGCCTCTAGCATCTAATACCCACTTTACAGTAAGTTTCTTTATCACTAGTGGCCATCCAATATCACAATCAGATTAACTTTAAATTCACTTTGTTTAGTGTGGTGGTTTGAATATGCTTGGCCCAGGGAGTGACACTATGTGTGGCTTTGTTGGAGGAACTATGTCACTTTGGGGAGGGTTTTGAAAATTTCTTCCTAGCTGTCTCCTGTTGCCAGTCTCCTCCTGGCTGCCTTCCAATCAAGATGGAGAACTCTTGGCTCCTTTGCCACCACAGCTGCCTGGATGCTACCATGCTTTCTGCCAGGATGATCAATGGACTGAACCTCTAAATCTGTAAGCCAGTCTCAATTAAATGTCCCACAGAAGAGTTGCCTTGGTCATGGGGGTATCTTTAAATGTCCCACAGAAGAGTTGCCTTGGTCATGGGGGTATCTTCTCAGCAATGGGAACTCTAACTAAGACAGAAGTTGGTACCATGAGTGGGATATTGACGTGCTAGGCCTGACTCTGCTCTTGTTTGGAGGTATATAGACTTTGGGACACTGGATATTGGTGTGATAGATCTGGTCATGTTTTTGTTTGAGGAATGTGAATTTTGGAACTTCAGATTTAGAAAGCCATAGGATGCTTTAATGGGACTTAATGAGCCATTCTTGTAGGAATATGGAAGACAGTAGTGCTGAGAGTGATTTGAATTCTGGAGATCATTCTTTTATTTTGATGAAGAATGTGGCTGCTCTTTGCCCTTGTTGGAAAAGTCTACCTGAGGCTAAAGTAAAGAGATTTCAGTTAGTTGAATTGACAAAGGAAGTGTCAGAAAAGTCCAACTTAGACTCTGTCCTCCAGTTTCCTCTCATGAAGATTTTTATCAAGCATAGCAGGCTTAGAAAAGAAACACAAAATGTACGGTTCAAGTTATAAAAGGGCACCAGGAAGTGCAATGGAACTGAACTGTGCGTTCAAGGAAATGAGCAGATTAAGGGAGTGGTGACTTGGGGGCAAGATCCCACCCAGCTAAGGTTATTGTTTATTCATTTACAGTTCAACAAGAAATAGTTAAATTATGTTAGGCATTATTAGTACTTGATTGTTGTTTTCATTGGGACTTTTAATCTGGAATGAATTATAATCCAGAAATGGAAGGCAAACCTGTGATCCAGATCTTGAGGCACATGAATGGCTATGGCCCAGGCATGGAGGCATGCTCCTTTAATCCCAGGGAGACAATATTTCAGGTTTTTTGTCTGGTCTCTCTAAACATTTATTTTGTGTGTAGCGGTGGGGTGGGGAGGTGGTGGAGTGTGTGTGTGTGTGTGTGTGTGTGTGTGTGTAGATCACGGGACAACTTGGGAGAATTAATTATCCCCTTCCACCATATGAATCCTGGGATTGCAGCAATGGACCACTGTGCCCAGTTCTTAATCACAATCTCTTTAGAACTGGCCCTGTGAACACTCATTCCCCAGGCTGACACACATCTTGCATTTAAGTTTTGCTGACCCGATTTCAGTTTGTCTGTCTATTCAGAAAGTCTTTCTCTTCTCTCCTGGCTGACTCAACCTTGAGAACAATTTAATCTTCAAATTTAAGCCTTTTAAGACAATTGCTGATGCATATGCAGATATAATACTAGATCTTATGTAACAGGTACCCAGTTTCATCCAGTGGTAATGTCTTAGAAAACTACAGTACAGTAATTGGTGTTAGCAGCTAATATTTCACCAGAACCAAGATACTGGTTCTTGGTTTACAGTGAAGACTTCAACAGAAGAGTTTTATCACATGGATTCTTTATGTCACCTATTTTTACTCACACTCTCCCTCCCTCCCCCAAAGCTTAACTGCAGAAAATCACTAATATGCTCTCCTTTATATCAATTTGCTATTTTCAAGAATGTTATAGTCAGGCATGTTGTACCTCTTCAGTTCCAGCACTCAGGACACAGAAGGAGGTAGATTTCTGAATTCAACCAGCGTGGTGTATACAGCAAGACCCTGTCTTGAAGGGTAGTGGAAGGATTGTCACAAAAATTACTATATATATGGAAAACAAGGTAGAGTGTAGATTTAAACAAGCCTGTACTTTAATCTCTTTATTACTTATTGTCTGGCTTTGTGTATTTAAATTATATCATAGATAACACATTTTCTGATTTTGCATCTTCATGCGTGCAGTAGCATTCTTTGCCCTATCCCAGCTCCAAACATTGAATATACTCTAGATCCCTCCATTTTGTTAAACCATAAGTCCATAAACCTGGGACTCAGACATTAAGGTTTAACAAATCTCTAGTCAGATCAGTAAGTCCTAGGGTCTTCCAGCAGGGTGCTTTCATGACATTAATGTTGGCTTCAAGCATGCAATCCTTGACTGTAAACAAACTTGGGTCTTACAGTCACTGTCATCCTTACTTGGGTCTTGATGTGTTCCATATCCCTAACTGAGAAAGTGTGCCATGAGAAAAACATGCTTAGAGTCACTCTGGAGGTAGAGGCAGGGGGGGCGATTGCAAGTTTGAGCCAGTCTGGGCTATAGAATGAGACCTTGCCTCAAAGCACCAACTAATTATGTGGTCAAAGTCCCTAATGCAGACTATTCTTTGAGACTATAGTCTTTTCTGACTTCAAGCTCAGCATGTAGATTAGGTGGCACTGAATTGCTGATTCTCATTTTTCCAGCTCCTATGAGCTGGGATTACAGTACTGCCATGTTTGGCTTTCTCGGGTAGTCTCTTAGAGAATATATGGCATAATGTAGGAAAAGATTAAGGGGGCTGGAGAGATGGCTCAGCAGGTAAGAGAACTGACTGCTCTTCCAGAGGTCCTGAGTTCAAATCCCAGCAACCATATGGTGACTCACAACCATCCATAATGAGATCCAGTGCCCTCTTCCGGTGTGCCTGAAGACAGCTACAGTGTACTTACATATATAAATAAATCATTTAAAAAAAGATTAAGGGATATATAGGGAGAATATTTTGTCTATGTCATTGCATGTATGTCACTGTGTACTTGTGGAGAGTAGAGGACAAATTATAGCAGTCATTTCTCTCCTACCACACGGGAGCTGGGGATTGAATTAAGGTCACCAAGGCTAGGTGGCAAGTGTCCTTTAGTTGCTGAGCCATTTTTCTTGCTCCAACAAATGTTTTAAGATCATTGACACCTATAAATTTGGACTTTAATTATTAGCTTATTTATTATGCTTGGAATCAAAGGTAGGGCCTTGTCTATACTAAGCAAGCACTAGACTACATCTCTAACCCAGTTAGTTTAAAAACACAATTTAAAGGGGAAAAAATAGCTCATCAGAAAAACAGTAACTTTTGGCACCTGCATCCCTGCAAGAATAGAGCTGATGCTAAGGTGTATACAAATGTGACCTTTAGCAGAGAGAATATACTTGGCTTTCTTGTAAACTACTAACACCAAATTGTCAGAGTCTGGGTATCTATCAATGGCCAGTATAAAATGTTAGACTGACCTTTTTCCTTTTCCTTATTTTTGGTGGTAGAGTCCTGGAGATAAAGCCAAGGCCTGTACAGTTAGGCAAGTATTCTACCTCGAAGCCTAATATGACTTTAATTTATTCTCTGTGGTTTGGAAGGCATACAAGGGTCATTTGGTAGACAAAATGGCAGTTAAAATCAAAGTGGCCATAGTCAGTTACACTGGATCCTTAAAATACAATATTGTCCATGTTTGTGTATAAAATGCACTAATTTTCTGGTGATTCAGAGGCAATTTGTAAATCCTAAAGTTTCTTTTTTTTCTTTTCTTTTTTAAATTTAGTACTACAGCTTTTTCTGCATTGAAAAGTATGGTCTAGAAAGCCTGATGATGTATCAAAAATATCCTAGAGACTGGAGAGATGGCTCAGTTATCAAGAGTGCTTTCTGCTCCTACCACCTACACAGTGATTCCCAAGGGTCTGTTTGTGATGTCTTCTTCTGGCCTGCTTGGGCACCTCCATGCATGTGTGCACATAAACACACAATCATTGGGGTTCTTTAGCCGAAGGTGACAGTGCCAGCATGTCTGCGTTCTGGTAACCTTGTTGTTGTATTCTCCTCACATGGATGAGAAAGATCACTCCTGTCTCTTACAAGGACCTTAATTACCTTCCATCCCACCTCTGCCTACCATTATAGAGGGTAGGTCAATGTGGAGATCTGAGAAACAGTTTTGTAGGATTCCACATGGCTTTTTTTTTTTTGTAAGACATCCTTCTTTCTATGTGTACAATAGTGACAAAACATGCTTTATTAATAAGGTGTATGTCAAGTGAAATATTTTAATTTTATATATTTGTATTCAAGATTTTTTTCTTGTTTGTCTTTTGAGACAGGGTGTCTCTGTGTAACCCTAGCTGTCCTGGAACTTGCTTTGTAGATTAGACTGCCCTGGAACTGAGAGATTCATCTGCCTCTGCCTCTGGAGTGAATTAAAGGCATGAGGCACTGCCACATGGAGTAAGAATTTCATACATATAAAAACATTTTTAAGACAGTGTTTCACTGTGTAGACTGGCCTCAGCCTCACAGTCCCCTTCCTTTCTAGGGATGCCACACCACCACTGAGTTAAACTCCTGCTTATCATGTAAGGAATCTGCTTTCCAAAACTCTCTTTTACATGGTGTTCTATCAGCAAGCGAAGGAGTTTTTGGCCTTTAAAGACATTAGTTAGATTTAGCACTTTTTCCTGTTTACTCCCTTAAATAGCCAGACCATTAGAGCTAAGGTTTAATCTTTGATATTTATTGAAATATCTATGAAAAGACCAACTGAGTATATAAACATTTATTGTACCTTTAAAAGTGTTGTCTTTTACTTTTGTAAACCCTTAGTAATAAGCTTTAGTTAGTAGGATAAATACCAAAGACCATATAAACTGTGTTGTCACTTGGATCTTGGTCTGGGCTCCTCTCAGCTCCCTATCCCTTCATCTTTGCCCCCCCCCCCATACACACACACAAAATGAGATGAGGCACAACAAGTAGATTAGAAGATAGGTGCTTTATTTATTGCAGAGTAAAGTAGGGCACAGTCTCAAGAGTGGACGATGGCCAAAGAGACCACTGTGCTGATCTATGTTTTAGGTAAGATTTATTCCATTTCTTTTTTCTTTTTTTAAAGATTTATTTTTTTAATTGTATGTATACGAGTACACCATTGCTTTCTTCAGACACACCAGAAGAGGGCATCAGATCCCATTACAGATGTTTGTGAGCCTCCATGTGGTTGCTGGGAATTGAACTCAGGACCTCTGGAAGAGTAGTTGGTGCTCTTAATCACTGAGCCATCTCTCCAACCCATATTCCATTTCTAAAACAAAACAGTTTTCTGAGGGTCTTTGTCTTGTCTAGGTGGTTGACAGGCCTGTCTGGTTTGGCTCTTACGTGAGAGCAATTGTACATTTTCATTCTTCATCAGAAAGCCAACTACTATACAACTGTCATTTAACATGTAAGGTTCCTGCAGCCAGATTTGTTTAATTATATATTAATTACCTTACAGGCAAACCAGCATGTCAATATCACATCTTCCCCCATGGCCAGAGATAGGACTCAGGTCCCATTGTTCTAGACAGTATTTGATTTTGCAGTTCCAGTCTTTGGTTTACAGCCTGTTTATTATTAATAAACAGCTCCAGGTTTATCAAGTCTGCTAATATCTAGCTATATAGCACCATCAATGAATTACAAACAAACTGGCCATCACCCCCGTTTTCTGATCAAGTAACCATTTCTGGAATGGAGTTCCATCTATATATTTTTTAAACATTTTTTTTTTGTCTGACTTCTTGGCTATTATGTATGTGTGAATCATCCATTATAGTTCTAGCATTTTTGAAGGTCTCATAATTCAGGCCGATCTGACCTAGACACAGATGACCTTGAACTCATTTCCACCTCCTGAGTGCTAGGATTACCAGAGTGTTATCATACCCAGTTTCAGGTGCATGCAAGGTAGGTACTACCGACTGAGCTGCACAGCTGGCCCATGGCATCAATATTTTGAATGCTCTTGACTGTGGACACATGTATTGATTGAACTGTTAATGGATAATTGGTTTATTTTCACCAACCTTTTCAAAATGTTGGGACCTGGATTTGCAGGCCTTTAATTAGGAGGCAGAGGTGAATATCTCTTGAGTTTAAGGTTAGCCTGGTCCATATGATGAGTTCTATATCAGCCAGGGTTACAAAGTGAGTGGTCTCAAAAACAAAACAAAACAAAACAAAACAAAACAAAAAACAAAAAACCACCACCACCAAAAAGTGGGTTTTTTTTGTTTGTTTTTTGTTTTGTCATCTGTGCTGCTGTCTGAATCCATGCTGATGTCAGTGGACTGTGCAGCCACCAGGACCATTCTGTTGTGAGTGGCCTGCAGTAGAGGCTAGAGTGGGTCTGTGCTGTCACTGAGTGCCATGTTTGTGTCCATGGTCCTACTGTGGCTGGAGTCTGTGTTTATGTCTATAGTCAGTTCTGCTACCTCTAGCCACTTTGATGTCTGTGGGCTGCACTGCCGCTGGGGGCCATATTGGTGTGAGGCTGAGGCCATGGTGATGTCTGGTCTGGGCTGCCTCTGAGGACCTTGTCTGTGTCTGTGGTCCTACTGCAGCCAGTAAGCATGCGGAGGCTCAGGATCCACGCCCCTGTGACTATGAAGAACAAGGCGGCTATTTTTGCTGTGATGTCGATGACTGCAGACACACAGTTGAGAGGAAGTGGCATGGAAGGCTTCTGTAACCACCTCAATCCCCAAACCAAAAGAAAAACTAACAGTCTAGACAGGAAGCTGGGAAATGAGGATGCTGAAGTGTAGCTCTCTGCAACTCATGGCTTCTGGAGTGTGTGCAGGGAGTTCTAAGGAGCAGGCCACTGGGAGTTGGACCATGTTCCAATGAGTTATAGATAACAGAAATTGAGCTTTTTAAATAAAATAAAATAAATAATTTTTACTTTTACTTTTTCAGGGGTTCACAAGGGTGGGAGGGGAGACATGGAAGGACTGTGAAGTGAGTGTGATTAATGTAAGTGATGAGAACTGCCCAGAGAATCAATACAAATGTCATGCTAAAAAGAAAAAAAGGTGAAAGCTACTTTTTAAAATTAAGCTAAAAAAAAATCCACAATGTGTTTAGTTCAACAGATATTTTAAAATTATATGCAATTTACCGTATCTTTAAACTCAACCATTTTGACATTTTGAAATAGGGGCAATTAAGGATGATGTCCAGCAAAATAAAAGTATATATTTCACTTCCAAGTTACAAATAATAAGACTGATAAGAGGACGGAATAAGAAAAATCTAACCATATAATGCAAACAACATCCTAACTAGTCTTCTTCTGAGTCAATGACCACAAAACAGGCACTCTAGAGTGATCCTTGTACACTTCCTTAGTGGTTTACAGTTGTAAGCACTGACCCAGTGGTAAATGAAAGTTGGAATCCCCTCTTGGAGTTCTTAGTCTCATTAACAGAATTAAAGGATGTACTCACATGAGGCTCAAGCACAATTTTATTAGAGGTATAAAGAAAAGAATCCAGGCTGGGTGGTGGCGCACACCTGTAATCCCAGCACTCTGGGCGGCAGAGGCAGGCGAATTTCTGAGTTCGAGGCCAGCCTGGTCTACAGAGTGAGTTCCAGGACAGCCAGGGCTATACAGAGAAACCCTGTTTCAAAAAACAAAACAAAACAAAACAAATCCAAAAATAAAAGAATCCAGGGCAAGCAAGCTATGAAGCTCCGCTGCTGCCTGAAGAGTGGAGGATGATGGTTAAAAACAAGAACAAAAAGTCTACCAAACCAACCATTTAATTTGGCACGAGTAAGCTGGTATGGAAGTCAAACACATCATGGTCAAGCAAGCCCATATGTTGGTGAAATCTCAAGTATTAAAGAAAGCATGCTTTTAGAAAACAACGAAAAGTAGGCAGACTTACAAAGTTGAATGGCTACAGCCAAGAATTCTACAGCACCGGGGCAGGGACTCTGGAAAGGTCTACAGCATCCCATTCCACCTGTATCTCTTTGTCATGTCTTAAGGTGAACCTGCCTTCCTAGGGGTGGGCCCTTGGCCAGGAGATTGACTGATCTGGTCCAACTGGATGGTTAGGTCTTCACCCAGGCCAGGGAGGATACTGCTTGGATCACAAGTGTTTTCATAATGGGCCTTTACTGCTTCCTCTAACACCACTTTTAACTTTCTCTTCTGACATGCCCATTCCTACAAACTGCCCTCAGCTTAACACACTTCAAGTTTCTATTGTGTTGTGAGTAGTTCTTCTTTCATTTTTGTACTACGTACATTCATACATCTAATGCTCAAGCCAGTTGCTCAACTTAGGCCCATGCTCAAGCCCCACCCAATTCTCGCCCTCCCCTTTCACTAGGCTATGTTGCCTGCACAACATGCATCTTCTTACCACTCCTGGCTTCTCTGCCACCACCTTCGCCCAAGCAGCCCCCTCTTTGCTCACTAGCAACAGCTTAATTGGTTTGTTATTTTGAATTCTCCTTTTGCAGCTCTTAAAATAAGTAGAATTACCTTTTTCAAATACTAATGCCTAAAGTGGTTCAGTGGCTACTGACCTTCATCCATACTAATACTTGACTCAATCTTTCCTTCATGCCTTTCCTAACTGGGCTCCACCACCAGGGCCTGGACCTCTTCTGCTGGCTGTACTTTCAAACACAGGTGGGTGCTTTAACAGATACTCCCAGTGTCTGGAATGCTCCTCCTGACCTTCATCCATTCCATCATCTGATTAACAATTCAAATGTTCATTTCTTACCTGGGATACGTACTCTTAATCACCCTTATTCAGGTACCTTAGTATAATGTATACTTATTTTTTTAAATACTTATTTATATGAGTATTGTCACTGACGCACCAGAAGAGGGCATCAAATCCCATTACAGATGGTTGTAAGCCACCTTGTGGTTGCTGGGAATTGAACTCAGGACCTCTAGAAGAGCAGTCAGTGCTCCTAACTGCTGTGCCATCTCTCCAATCCTTTATTTACACTTTTATTCTACCTTCCCCTTTATAAAATATTAAGATACACTAATATGCCTCATTAACAGTTCTATACATAACATGCTCACCCCACATGGGCTCATAATATATAAAAACAAGCAAATGAAAGAGATGATCACTTCCTAAATTGCCCACTTTATATATCTCACATCCCTACTCCCATCTCCCAACACAGCCGAATTTATTTTAGATAGATTTTGTCTTTGTATGCTTGGGTTGGCTAGAATTCACTACAGCCAGGTTGTCCTCAAATGCAGCACAATTCTTGCCTTTCCTTTGTGAAGGCTGAGCTTACAAGAGTGTGCTGCCAAGCCTGAACTAGAAGAGTGTAAAGCTGTAAATGTAAAGCTGACTATGGAGACAGGATGTTGCTCGGTACAATAATCTCAGCATGGTTAACAAGCAAAGCCTATTCTCTACTTCAGAGTAAACTAGCTTACGTCAGCCTACAGGACTCCGGAGGCTCTTATCCTCCACCTTCCTCTCTAACCTCATCTCGTGTTTGTTCCCCGAGCTACTGCATGCAGCAATTCTAACACACTTCTGCTTTTCCTTGAACAGGCTGGAGGCACCAAGCCTCAGGAGGTGGGCTCCACCATGCCTCATGGTGCCAGGCGCAAAAGACGTCCTCACCGTTAATGCACTAATTCGAACTCTTTCAGTAGTTACTTCCTCTAGTAGACCAGTCCTAGCCTCATCTTTAAAGACTGCAACCTCCTCCTGCACATTTTCCCATTTCTATGTGACTCCTCTTCTTACTACAGAACACTAGCTTAGTAAGCTAACTAGTAAGGCAGACTGATAGACCACACCCATCTTCACTAATATAGCCCCTTCGAAGTACATAACAGATTTTCAATAAATACTTATCAAGTCAGTTGATGTGTTTAGAGTTTAAGGTAACTACATAAATTATTTTTTGAGTACCATCTGTTAACCATACCTTGATTTTTTTTTTTCCATTAGAGTGGACTAGCATAGAGAACCTAGTATCAATACCTTTTAAAATGTTAATAAACCACTATTCACTATTCTGGTGTTCCTAGTATACAGCTACTGCTCTGAAACTAGTTTAGGTACAGTTTCTATGTCCATTGAATTCAGCCTTTCTTAAATAATTTGTGACAATCGAATCTGCTGAGGCCACTGGATTCAGTAAGATACTGCTAGCCTCAACAGCACCCAGGTTCAGATGAGACAGAGATACTATAGCACATAATTACAGATGTAAGTGCAGAATTTCACCTAGACAAAAAGGTAAATGCCTTACTTGGGGAAGGTAGGAATCTTGACAGAAGAGAACACCTAAGATGCATCTCAGGGACAGATGGGAAGGTCAGGGCAAGGGCGTCTCAGGCCAAGCAGAAGAGCCTATTTGAGAGTTACAGAGGAGTTTAAGGCCAAGCAGGGGGAGATGGTAAACACAGACCTACCCGTTGCTTATACAGCCACCATAAGCAATTTGGGTTTTATTCACTACAGAGGTAGCTTTATAAAGCAAGGAACTGGCAGAGTTTTTATGGGGGACAGAAGAGAAAGCTGGAGACTAGGACTGACAAAAAGTCGAGTAGGAGACTCTGAGTACTTGAATTCAAGGACGGTGGTGAGAGAATAACCAAGAGGTACTCTTTTTATTCTGTGAGGTAAGCCTAAGTCTTGAGGAAGGGGAAATCCCAGGAGCAGCTGATAAAAGCCCTCGGCATCAAGAATAATGACCCGAGTTGGGTCCCCTGGAGCTCACAAGGTGGAAGGAGAGAGCCCAATCCCACAACTGTCCTCTGACATGTGTGCCTAGAGTTATAGATGGTTGTGAACTGCCTTGTGGATGCTGAGAATTGAACCTGGGTCATCTGCAAGTGCAACAAGTGCCCTTTCCGCTGAGTTAAGGCCCAGTTTTTGGCTTGCTTTATCTCAGTGATACCAGGGTTTCAGACTGAAGTAGTTAACGAATGCATTAAACCATATACATAACTCAAAAGGCAAGTCCATGTGTGCTGAAGTAAAGAGAGCTAGGAAATGATGGTATGTGGGTTCAATCAAGAGGCAAAGTTGTACAGAGATGGCGGGTATTAAATGGGTTCTTGAAGGAAGCAATACTTAAGGGTACAGAAAATAGTTTATAAGGGAGAATGCGCCCCAGACTCAAAACTACAAAGGGTCAAGCATGTAAGACTTCTCTCCAGCATGAAAAATGGCTGCAACAGCTCGCAAGTTTCAGCACAGACACCCACACAAAGGCAACAACGTTCAGAAGTGCTCTTCCGGGCTGGAGAGCTGGCTCAGTGGTTAAGACCACTGACCGCGCTTCCAGAGGTCCTGAGTTCAATTCCCTGCAACCACATGGTGGCTCACAATCATCTGCAGTGGAATCCGATGACCTCTTCTGGTGTGTGAAGACTGCGACAGTGTACTCAATACATAAACTAAACTAAAAATAATAAGTGCTCTTCCTTCTCAGTTTATAGGAAATGCACGTTTGTCCTCGTTGTCTAATTAGACGGTCACCTGGATTCTGAACGTGGACCACAGGTTTGTACAAACCACACATCCGCAGTTACCCTTTTAAAACATTGCGTGTGGCCAGGGACGAGCTTTCCCACGTTCCCCTGTAGGCTTTTGGGCCCAACAGGCCGTTCCTGAGATCAAGTTGCAGCAGAAAATGACGGATAAGTTAACATCAGTCACCAGTACAAGACCCCACAAGCCCGACTGAAATCAGGCTCCCAAACAAACGCTCTCCCTTCCGGTCAAGGCGCAGAGGACCCGCCCACTTCCGCACTACAGGCCACGCCCCTGAGGCGCGCCTCGCCCTAGCCAATGGTCATCTTCCCTGGGAACGTTACCTTCAGCTAATCAGAGACTGCGAGCCAACTCCTCGCGAGAGGTGAGGTTGAAGCTGCCTCCGCCATCTTGAAGATGGGAGACGAGGGACAGCTGTGGTCTTTCTGCTAAAGCAAACACCACAACGGACAGGGTAGTCACCCCCCCACGGTGAGGCGATCGTCCCCGTAACTGCTGAGCAAAACCACCGAAAGCAGCGAGCGTATCAAAGCCGAGCGCAGCGACCCCGACGGCCCCTTCACCTGCCTCCCGGGCAGAGGGGAAGTGTGGAGGGCCAGAAGGATGGTGCAGTCCTGTTCCGCCTACGGCTGCAAGAACCGGTACGATAAGGACAAGCCCGTCTCCTTCCACAAGTAGGTAACTGGCGTGCTCCGCGGCTGCGGCAGGGGCGCGCGGGCGGGTGGAGGCGGAGCCCGGCGCGTGGCCGCGCGAGACCCGGAGGAGGCGGGGCGGCCGGCGGGCTCGGGCGGCTGCGGGGCCGGACGGCCGGCGGGGGCGGGGACCCATGGCTGCGCGTCCCCGGCGCGGCGCGCGGCGCCTCCGTTGGCCGGGCTCCGCCGAGGTGCGGCCGCGCCTTCGCGCTCCTGGAGGGTTTCCGGCGTGCGAGCGACGCCTGGAGGCCTCGCGCCCGCAGCCCTGGGGATGGCAGCCCAGGCCGCGCTGCGGCCACGGCCCGTAGGGACGAACTAGAACTGGAAACACGCAGGAGGAAGGCGGGTCTCCGACCTCGCTGTTGTTGGAGGAAGCAGGACCTCTGGATGCCAGGGAGGACTTTTAGACGTAATCTCAAAGGACCAACCTTTGAGCATCCGCGGGTGTTAGAGGAGGCTCTCGGTATTGTCAAGGTGAACCCCCATCTTCCAACACACAGTAATAATGAGACCCTAGCATCACTTTACTCAGCGGCCGTGGTAAAGGTTAATGGGAGCTTCCCCCACAGCTGTCAGGGTGCAGCAAACAAGAATCCAGAGGTGGAAAACAGAAGAAAGCCATAGAATTGACGTTAGTCACGGTGATTATTAGCAATGCTAATGGTCCACAAACTGTGACATATTTCTAGGCATCTAAATTCGTTGTTACAAGGTTTATGTTAGCATTTTGGACGATAGCTAAGAAATCAGATCCACTGGTGAAATATGCAAAATATCCATAGCAAAACAAGTACAGAAACACATTTCAAAATGTTCACTCAGGTTTTGTGAGGGGGCGCTACTGTTCATGCTTAATAATGTTTGCTAGAAAGTAAGACTTGAATGCTGTTTTCTCTGTGGGGATTTCTATGATTTGGTTGATTGAAATTTCATACATCCTCAGAATGCAGGAATAGATCAGGAAATGGTGCAGGGACATGCATTTGACCTGCCACCTCCCTTCCCAGTGCTTTATTAAGATGACCCAGGGAATCTTCAAATACACAGACTAGTTAAAAATGGCACACATCAAAAATACCGTTTCAACTGCTGGACGCTGAAAAATAAAAACAAGGGCAAACATGAGTTTTTTTCCTTGTGTAAGAACAGTAAATGGCAAATGTCTTGCTTGATAGTTCAGAATTTGCGCTTCTGTGCTAGGAGACGAGATACTAAGATTTATAAGAAGTTACCACAGTGGTTAGTACTTCTTTTTAGGCATATGTTTTTTTCCAACCTGAATATAGTTGCAGTGGAGAAAGCTGGCTATGTAAAGAATAAGCACTAACAGGAAGATTGGTTAGGTCTTCATGAAAAAAAAAGGATGATCAGAGTCCAACAAACCTTTTGTGGTGGAACAGTTACAGAATAGTAAAAATAAATTGAAACATTCTTCAGCATTTTCTGATCCCTCTAGCTTCTCCCACTAAGTTTTTGATATAGAGAAACACAGTGGCAGGAAATATAGATTCCCAATTCTGTACACTGAATTAAGCAATAAAATAAAGTCCTTACCTTCTTTATCACTCGCCTATATTCAGGCTGTCAGAATGTAGTCTATTTGTTGGACTGACTAAAAAAGAGCTAGAAGTCTCTTTCAGGATATAGACATATGTCCAATTTTTTTTTTGTGTGTGTGGGGGGGAGACAAGGTTTCTCTGTGTAGCCCTGGCTGTCATCCTGGAACTCACCCTGTAGACCAGGCTGACCTCAAATCCTCCCAAGTGCTGTGCTGGAATCAAAGGCTGCGCCATCACTGCCTGGCTTTGTTTTCCTCTAAGACACAAAATTGCTAGTAAAAGTATGAGTAGAATTGCGTTGCAGGTACTACCTATTGCAATTGAACTGTTGTCTTCAGTATGAAAGGGTAAAGCTTACTGAGTGAGATTAGTAACAGAAGTAATCCCCGATCAGATTCTCCTTAGTATGGGGTAAGGTAGCTAGCTCTTTTATAGGCAGGAGAGTATGGGGGCTTTTATTTATTTTTTAAAGTAAAATCAGAGAACTGAATTGTGTCTTCGTAGGTTTCCTCTTACCCGTCCCAGTCTTTGTAAACAGTGGGAGGCAGCTGTTAAAAGAAAAAACTTCAAGCCCACTAAGTACAGCAGCATCTGTTCTGAGCACTTTACTCCAGACTGCTTTAAGAGAGAGTGCAACAACAAGTTACTGAAGGAGAATGCGGTGCCCACGATATTTCTCTACATCGAGCCGCATGAGAAGGTAAATGCTGGGTGGGTGTTTTTTCTTTCCGGGTCCGTCTGTCTTTTCTTTCCCCTCCAGTCACTTCCCCTCCCATCCCTTGTGTGAGACAAGTCCTAAGGGGTCCAGGCTGGCTTTGAGCTTGCTCCATAGCTGAGGTGAATTGGAGCCTCCTGCCTCTACTTCCAGATTGTGCTATCGTGAGCATTGGCTTTGGGTGAATGCTGCGTTAGTTTATGAAGCTAATGTGTTCAGGGGAAGAACCAGGGAAGGGTTGGGCGTATTTGAAACCCATCATTTGGCAGTGACTACTGTAGGGGCTTAGTGGTGAAGAGTATCAGAGGTTAAGAGCACTGGTTGTTCTCCCAAGGTCCTGAGTTCAATTCCCAGCAACCACATGGTGGCTCACGACCATCTGCAGTGAGATCTGATGCCTTCATCTGGGTGTCTGAAGACAGCGACAGTGGATTCACAAACATAAAATAAATCATTAAAACAAAGAAACAAAGAAAACAGTATGTACTGCTCTTCCAGAGGATGTGAATTTGATTCCCAACACCTACTTCCAGTGGTCTCCTCACACCTCCCATCCCCCAACGGCAGACACTCACGCAGACACACAGACACTCACGCAGACACTCACACAGACACTCACACAGATGCCCATGATTAAATATAAATCTGTTTTTATTTAAAAAAAACACTATTAACAATAATTCACTTTTTAAAAACAGAATTCTACATATTAACTATCTCATCATAATTAACTCAGTCTAGTTTTGTTTAAGATAATGGTATCTCCATGGTTTCACTTATGTGTTGATATGTTTTATTTCCGTTCCTAGTGACTGTTTTCAGGTTACTTATTCTTCTGTTTTAGGTGTTTAGTGTTTACTTATGTCCAACTAAATCGCTTTTCTGTTTGACAAATCCCACTTGAACTCAAATAGAGAAGTAGACTCAGGACTGAGAATGGCAGCGTGGACGCGCACACCTGCAGTTGGACCCTGCAGGGGACGAGCTAGGAGGACGGCCACAGCTGGGGCTAGCCTGGTGAACACTGTATAATCCAGGCCACTGGATTATACAGTAAGGACGCCCCATCCCCCCAAACAAACACAAGGAAACCAACCCAAACCCCAAACAAACAAAAACGGCCTCACACTGATTCCAGGGGCAGTTGCTTATTGTTTGAAATCCTAATACTTGGGAGGTAGAGGTAGGAGAGCTCAAGTGTAGGACCAGCCTGGGCGACACACTAAGACCCTGGTTTTTAAATCTACAAACAAGCCAAACCCTAATGGTGCCATTTGAGGCCTGGAAGGTGGTTTGGGCCCTAGAGAGCTTTGCCTGGCTGTCCTGGTGCCCTGGAGTTCAGGCCAGCGCTGCAACCACCAAGATGATGTCTTTTCTCATTTTGGAATTCCTGTGTACCGTGGAGTGACAACACATGTTTAATGTTGAAACTACAGATGTTCTGAGGCTAAACTAAACTCACATATGCTTGTATATTGCTATTTTAGAAGGAAGACATGGAATCCCAAGAACAGCTTCCCTCTCCTTCACCCCCCACTTCCCAGGTGGACGCTGCTATTGGGTTGCTAATGCCTCCTCTCCAGACCCCTGACAACCTCTCAGTTTTCTGTGACCACAACTACACTGTGGAGGATACAATGCACCAGAGGAAGAGGATCCTTCAGCTGGAGCAGCAGGTTGAAAAGCTCAGGAAGAAACTCAAGACTGCCCAGCAACGGTGCCGAAGGCAGGAGAGACAGCTGGAGAAGCTCAAGGAAGTTGTCCACTTTCAGAGGGAGAAAGACGACGCGTCAGAGAGGGGCTACGTGATCCTACCAAATGACTACTTTGAAATTGTTGAAGTACCAGCATAAAAAACTGAGGTGTGTTAGTGGGACAAGACTGTATACCTTCTTTTAGCCTACATACAGGAGTTCATTTGAAAAAATAACACTTAATTACTTGTATTAAAAAAAATATTTTTTTAAAATAAATTAGATATATACTGTACAATTGTAATTTTTTTGTTTGTAATTTCAGAGTTTCTACATTTTAACAAAATATTTAAAAAAAATCCTTAAACCACCAATATAATGTTGTATATTGGTTTCAAGATGGTGGATGTTTTTCATTTGAGTATTTATAGAAATAATGTAAAAATAAAAAGTAGAGAGGGTAATGGTGTGGTAAAAATGATTTAAGTTTAAAAGTGAATGCCCTTTATTGAGATAACTTATAATTTAAATCAGAAGTATAAGTGAGAACATAGGACATGCCTTTCTGAATATAGAGGTATACATACACTCATTTTGTATTTATAGTCAGAGCTTCATTTATTTTTCTCAATCAGAAACGAACTGTCAAGCCAATATTTCAGGAAAACAATATTTTGCTGTCTTCAGAAAAATCATTCCATAGTTAATAATTTCATAAAGAGTAGAGTTTTATGAGTAGGTCCTTTTTGTCCCTAGCTTTATGAAATTGGAAGTGTGTCTTGGGGAACGGCAGGCCTCCGAGTGAGGTGCTGGCATCAGTGAGGTGAAAACTTGGGACTGGGCTGGAGAGAGGTTCCGTGGGTGAAGGTGCATGCGTGCGTGCAAGCCTGGGTTTAACCCCTGGGACCCCTGGAAAGGTGGACGAGAGCCACACCGGTCCGCAGGGTGGCCTTCAGGCTCCCGGGGTGCTGTGGCAACTTTATAAAGAGATAAACATTGGGGCCTGGTATGCTCAGATCATCCCCAGGCTAAAGGCATCTGATTCCACAGCTGTTGTTAAATCTGCATTCAGACCTCTGACAGATTATTTTTGTAGAGTTTGGTTTGTACTATAGTACAGTACTTTTTCCCTTAAGTATTTGATAATTTTGCCCTTAACTGTTTGATTTTGGTCAAGACACTGCATAGGAAATATTTTTTTTTTCACTCTTAAGTTAGAAATGGTATCCAATTTACTTCAAGTGACTTACGTTCAAAAGTAATGTGTCATGTTTACGTCACCGTTGAGACTTAAATATTGCAGTTTCTGTTTACGCTGTGCATTGTGTTCTGACTGTAAGAAAGCTTACATATATTTGAAATGAAGATATGTTCTGAGTAAACACCTGCTGATAAAAGAATTCTCTAGGGTTAGGAGAACCATATTTTATATTTCAGAGTACACTGTAGTTGAAGAGTAGTGGACCTTTCAAGACAGTATTAAAGATATGTTATTCCAGTACCTTGTGCATCTGCCTTTTCTTTCTGATTTTCCACCGCTGAGAATAGGTAGCACATTCCTACGTGTAATTAGCTTATAATGGCATAAAACTGTCTGGGAGCAGGAGCTAAATACTCAGATGAGAGTCCAGTAACTCTGCCCACTCTCTGCTCCCTCCCCCACCCCACCCCCCCACAGGGTTTCTCTGTGTAGCCCTGGCTGTCCTGGAACTCACTCTGTAGACCAGGCTGGCCTAGAACTCAGAAATCTGCCTGCCTCTGCCTCCCAAGTGCTGGGATTAAAGGTGTGCCACCACCGCCTGGCTTCACTCTTTTTAAAAAGGTTGATCAATAGTCACATCCAGCTATGATGATCTTTTATGAGCAACTTAGCTAGTCTTCTGAAGATGTGCTGTAGACATTTTTAATTCCAATCTGGGGTTTCTACCCACCTTTGACCATTCAGTTCCTGGATAGAAGACACACAACTTTTTAAATTTACAATAAGTCTTAAGCAGTACAAGAGCTGGGTAGACAACCACCTGTCTTCTATTAGAATCTACTTTTCTATCGATAACCCCAAGTTATTACTTAGTTTGTTTCTTCTGGGCTGCTCTTACCTCCGATTGGCCCGCCCTCAGGGCCATTTTCATGATTCGCCTAAACCACAGTGGCTTCTTCTCACCTTCTCTTCCTCGGGTGGTTCCCCTCCAACCCCAAGCCCAGTAATCCTAAACCTTACCTAGTTCTCTTCTGCCCAGCTGCCGGATATTTTCCAGTCAGAAATAACTTGGGAGCAAGGTCACATACCAAGGTCACTAGAGACTCTGGGTTTTTCAGGCTGCACTTAACATTACTGTCTTAGTTGGGGGTTTCTATTCCTGCGCAAACATCATGACCAAGAAGCAAGCTGGGGAGGAAAGGGTTTATTGAGCTTACACTTCTGCATTGCTGTTCATCACAAAAGGAAGACGGGACTGGAACTCAAGCAGGTCAGGAAGCAGGAGCTGATGCAGAGGCCATGGAGGGATGTTCCTTACTGGCTTGCTTCCCCTGGCTTGCTCAGCCTGCTCTCTTACAGAACCCAAGAATACCAGCCCAGGGATGGCACCACCCACAAGGGGCCCTCCCCCTTGATCACTAATTGAGAAAATGCCCCACAGCTGGATCTCATGGAGGCACTTCCTCAACTGAAACTCCTTTCTCTGTGATAACTCCAGCCTGTGTCAAGTTGACGCACAAAACCAGCCAGTACAATTACAATACAGAGAGCAAGTCCCAACCTCAACAAGGATGGCTTTTGTTTGGCTTAGAGGACTTTACTGCGCATAACAAAAAGTTGAATTCTGGATAACTTTAATGAAAGGAAGCTGAGTCCAGACAGGATAAGTTAATGAAGTTATATTACCTGTGTGCATATTCGGTAAACCTTATAAAAACCACAAGATACTCTATGTAGTACATGGAGTCATTTACCATAACTGTGCTTTTGGTTTTAAATGAGTATTTAGAGCACATTTATAGATGAAGTAGACACATAGCAAAACATCATCAAATTGATGCTTGACACCCAGCAAATCGCAACAAGAAAGCCCTCTTAAAACTAACGGTGGCGCTGGAGAGATGGCTCAGCAGTTAAGAGCACTGACTGCTCTTCCACAGGTCCTGAGTTCAAATCCCAGCAACCACATGGTGGCTCACGACCATCTGTAATGAGATCTGACGTCCTCTTCTGGTGTATCTCAAGACAGCAACAGTGTTCTCACACATAACAATAAATACATCTTCTTTGGGCCTGAGCAAGTGGGACTGGAGTGAGCAGAAGTCCTGAGTTCAATTCCCAGTAACCACATGATGGCTCACAACCATCTGTACAGCTACAGTTTACTCATATATATAAAACAAATAAAACTTAAAAAAAAAAAAAAAAAACCCTGGCCGGGTGGTGGGTGGCGCACGCCTGTAATCCCAGCACTCTGGGAGGCAGAGACAGGTGGATTTCTGAGTTCGAGGCCAGCCTGGTCTACAGAGTGAGTTCCAGGACATCCAGGGCTATACAGAGAAACCCTGTCTCAAAAAAATCAAATCCAAAAAACCAAAACAACAACAACAACAACAAAACCTAATGGTGGAGTTACCGTTGGAAGATTTTAAAAGAGGATTCTCTCTATTATCTCAATAAACGAGTGTCCCAGTGGGTATTTTTACTATGGACATCTTTATATTACAGGAAAAGTAATGGTGCACACAAAATGTGTTGTCTTTTCATAAAACTGAACTCACAGGACACTGGACGAGAGGTTTGTTGTTCAGTCCACTGACAACTGACTGGACCCAAAGCACCTGTCCTCCTGTACCCTGGATAGATTTGTTTAGATGGTTATTATCATCTGTTGGGTCGTTCTTTGGAAACAGACATTAACAAGAGACAAAACACATGTGTTTGCATTAGTCTTGATAACAACACTTGGTTTTAAAGGGGCACTCTCTGCTGTCTTTAAACTTTATCATCAGTGAGTGGCACCTATGATTAAGAGGAATCAAGCTGACAGACATTCCTGCCTTTACAAATGTCTAACCTAAAACTCTCCCTGGATGGACTTGGGGACTAGCTGCTTGGAAACCTGTACCCACAATTAGCTCAGGTTTGCCTACAGAAGGAGGAAGACAACCTGAAGACCTTAGTCTTGCTCCTATAAAGAGATCTAGTTATAGCATAATCTAAAGATTATCTGATATAAGATCTTGGTTCCTTGGTAGGGAACTAAATCTCTAATTAGTCCCTTTAGCTGCTGCCTTTTGCTATTTTTCTTAATATATAGTCTGTAAGTCCATATTACATTTCTCAATCTAGATACGAGGCAAGCACAGTAAAGCTGGGAATGAATGTATTTCCATTTTAAAAAGAGGGCTGCCCGTCAGGCCGCCTGGATTATAAAGGCTACATTATAATCTACCACATGCAGTTAAGTACCTGTAATCTAAAGGGTTTGGTCGGGCAGAAACAAGGCAGACAACAAGCATGGGGCGATGGATTCTCAAGAAGGGAAAGAATACTCCAGTCAGAGAAAAACAGTCTTGGAGACGCACGCGCAGAAGGAGCAGGGGTCAGGAGCCAGAGTAGCCTGCACACCCAGCCTCCAGCACAAACAAGTCTGCAACTGTTGGAGTTGTCTCTGCAGGAGTTTGTCCAGTCCCGTATCCAGAGTTTGCCCAGTATCCTTTGGGTCCCAGTTAGTATATGCCTTCCCAAGTTTTCCCTGGGCTACTGCAAATTCACTGAGCTTTTGGAGTATAGCCATTGGCTGCATCAGGGTTTGGTGAGATATCTTGTTCTTTGCGGTGGTCTCTGCACCTACTGATTATTAATTAGTGAGCGAGTAAGTCGACCAGCTCTGATCTCCACTAGATAATAAGATTCAAACAGGAGGAACCATAGCTGTTGGGCTCGGCAAAGATCCATGTTTTCATTTCTGGTCTTCTGCTGCCCTCTGCTGGCTGGTGGTGGGAATACCCAGGAACCCAGTGTTCTAACAAAGCGTAGAAAAGGGAAGCATTTGCTGGAATCCTACTGTACTGCCAATCTCTCTGTCTCCACACATGTGCACACAGTTTTGATTAAATGACACACAAGATTTTACACTGCGGCATATTGTGACTACACTGAAACTTGTTCATCATAATAAACAAATAAAGAAAACATACATACAAGAAGAACACACTTGTTACAGCTCTCACATGGTCAGAAATGACATTTCCTACAACCCAAGAGTCTGAGACTTAGAATGCACGTTTGGATGGCTTAATACACAGTGGCACTGACTGCTCTTCTGAAGGTCCTGAGTTCAAATCCCAGCAACCACATGGTAGCTCACAACCATCCATAACGAGATCTGACGCCCTCTTCTGGAGTGTCTGAAGATCCTTTTCACACTGAGAAAACACCAGAGCTGTGTCAGAAGCATGGACCAGCACACACTGCTTAGGAGGCTGGAGGACAGGGAGGGCGCGCCAGCTGTGGCTCACCAGTGTGGCACCACTGGCACCAGATACAGACACAGCTGCTCAGGTATGCAGGGGCACTTCTTGTCTGTCTAATGTTTTCCACTTCCCAATTTCTTGACACAGTGCTGCATGCCCTCTGCTCTGATTTAAGAGAAATACGCTCACACCCAAATTCTCAAATGGAAAGACGATGAACCCCTGTTCCAGGGGCCAGAGACTCCTAGGCAGCAGCCTAATGCTTGGCCTTTCAGGGAGTCCTGTCTCCATTCTCCCAGTTATACAATCTTCTCTCCCTTATATGCCTGCTGCGTTGACTAGTTCCTGATTCATTCCAAAAGCCTGTAACAGATCCAAGTCCCCATGCTAACTCCCAGCCTGGTCTGGCACGCGCCTTTCTACTGCTAATCCTGAATAAAACTGGTACATATTACCCCACTGCCTGCTAGTCTCTGCTCTCTGAGGCAGCCAGACACTTTGTAATCCTCCACCTCCGCCCGACACCCCAATAAACTGGTTTTCTTCCCCATGAAGTTGTCTATTTTGATGGTTTCACTCTGCATATCCTACAAGCTGAAAGAGCAGACAGTGTTCTTAATCTCTGAGCCTGTTGGATTTTCTTTATTTATTACGTTTTTTTTTCAAAGATGTATTTTATGTATGTGAGTACACTGTCACTGTCTTCAGACACACCAGAAAAGAGGGCATCAGATCCCATTACGGATGGTTGTGAACCACCATGTGCTTGCTGGGAACTGAACTCAGGACCTCTGGAAGAGTAGCCAGTGCTCTTAACTGCTGAGCCATCTCTCTAGCCCCTATTTATTAGTTTTTTCTTTTTTGCATGGAATCCTAGAACATGATAGAGGAACCACCAAAGATGGTAGACAATGAAGAAGGAAAAATACAACCCCTGTCTTCCTCCTTTTCTCAGGACAGTTGACTCGGAGAGCTCTGCAAGAAGACTGGTTCCTGGACCACAATGCCCAGAGGTCTGGAGATGATCAATTTAGTAGAGACTTGGGATGAAATGTTTCAAGTAGTGTTGGCTTACACTCTTACACAGTTGCTGCTCCAGACATAAGAGTGCTTTACCCAAGACCTATGGGTCTTTGAGGTATGGATAATTCTTACAAGTCCAGAAGAGTCTGCTGACAGTGGGAGGTGATACCCAGCCTGTTCGTAGGATGCGACCTGTGCTCCTCCGACTGTCTGAAACACTGCCCGTGGCACTCTCTTGAACAGCACTGGCTCTGCTTGGGTGACGGCTCTGCATTAGTGACGGTTAGAAACAGCACCAAGTTCAATTCAAATGCCTTGGTGTAGTCTATGTATTCCACTTCCTGGAGGGAAACCAGCACTGAAGCACTGTAGACCTGGAAAGTATGGGGCTTTCTGGAATCAGGCAGAGGATATACAGTGTGTGTGTGTGTGTGTGTGTGTGTGTGTGAGACAGAGACAGAGAGAGAGAGAGAGAGAGAGAGAGAGAGAGGGAGAGGGAGAGGGAGAGGGAGAGAGAAAGGGAGAGAGAGAGAGGGGGGAGAGGGAGAGGGAGAGAGACAGGGAGAGAGAGAGAGAGAGAGAGAGAGAGAGAGAGAGAGAGAGAGAGAGAGAGAGAGAGTTAGTTCTATTTTCTTTGGGTCTATAGATGATTTCATGGCAACCTAAACTGCAGGAAGATTTGCTAGCGTGCTGCCTGTGGCTTAGAGGCATGTTTTCAGTTTGCAGAACACCTGAAGGACCTTAACAGTGTCTGACTCCCACCACCACCACAGGGCTTTTGTGGACGTTTCTACCACTGACAAGCGCTGCAGGCCTTCCAAGGCACTGGAGACACCAGTGCCTGAAAGGTGGAGGGCGGCCTGTGATGCTCCCTGGCTTCCCTCCACCCACCAGGCCTTTCACTTGGGCTGTGACAGCAATGGTTGCAGGCACAGAGTCTCATGTTCTCAGGTTTCTGTTGTCTGTGAGAGGATGCAATGGCTCATAATCAGACCCTGTAGAGGCCGTTTTCTGCCCCGGAATGGGAGCCCACTTTCTGTGCTTTGTCTTAGGGATACCCTTGCTGTTTCAAGTCTACCGTCTGTGGTGGCGCACGCCTTTAATCCTGGCACTTGGAAGGCAGAGGCAGGCGGATTTCTGAGTTCGAGGCCAGCCTGGTCTACAGAGTGAGTTCCAGTACAGCCAGGGCTACACAGAGAAACACTGTCTCAAAAAACCAACCAACCAAATAAACAAAAGAGAAAACAAGGAAAAGAAAGAAAGAAAGATAGAAAGAGTAGTAAGGGCTTTCAAGGCTTCTTGGTGAATCCTGAGAAGAACAGCGCTTTACTTTTTTATTTTTGTGATGAGGGTAATTAATGCCCATGGACAGCCTTTCCAGCAATGTCCCTGATTAGATGAAATTTCTCTGGAGCTGTGGATGTAGCCCAGAGGCTTAGATTCTCTCACGTTCTTCCTAAATCATGAGAATCATTTGTATTTCGAATAGTGCCCACAGCTGAGAGCTAAATCTTTACAAACTTCTCAGTCAACCCATATAGTTGAATGACAGATCTCTTCCTTCACTGGTGGAATTCAGGAGGAAAAAAACCAAACAAACCTCCATTATTTTTAATTTGAACCCTAAACTAATCAGAATTCTTCTTACATAGCTTTTCTTTTCTTTCTTTCTTTCTTTTCTTTCTTTCTTTCTTTCTTTCTTTCTTTCTTTCTTTCTTTCTTTCTTTCTTTCTTTCTTTCTTTTTTTTTGGTTTGGTTTTTTGAGACAGGGTTTCTCTGTGTAGCCCTGGCTGTCCTGAAACTCACTCTGTAGACCAGGCTGGCCTCGAACTTACATAGCTTTTCTATAAAAGCAAATTAGTACTGCAAGTCAAGGTAACTAGTTGCACATTAGGGAAACTATATCTAAATTAAATGGAACAGAAGATATAAATAGAAATGACACAGGTCTCAAAACTAGAGTGCCAGATAACCAGACTCCATAAAGTGTAATGACTATGTAATGCTTTTTCCCTTGAACCATTTTAATTATCATTGTACATGAGTGGGTGTGTGGATGTTAATTTTATTACTACTCTCCACAGTCGCTGCATATGAGTCTGTGTATGTCCTTTTCCACACTGGAGTTCAGAATGTGAGACCTCAGCCTTGGCAAAAGCTCTGAGTTCTGAGACTGGAAAGGCAGGAGAGTTGATCGGGATACATGCATGTCACGGACACATGGGATACATGCATGTCATGACACACAGAATACATGCATATCATGACACATGGGATACATGTATGTCATGACACATGGGATATATGCATATCATGACACACGGGATACATGCATATCATGACACATGGGATACATGCATGTCATGGACACACGGGATACATGCATATCATGACACACGGGATACATATCATGACACACGGGATACATGCATGTCATGACACACGGGATACATGCATGTCATGACACACGGGATACATGCATGTCATGACACACGGGATACATGCATGTCATGATACACGGGATACATGCATATCATGACACACGGGATACATGCATGTCATGACACACGGGATACATGTATGTCATGACACACGGGATACATGCATATCATGACACATGGGATACATGCATGTCATGACACACACACTTTCTCTAAACATGAGAACAAAACCAAATTTATATGCTTGTGAATGGTGTGCTTATATACAAGGGAAACCTAAGGCAACAAGTGCTGGGAAAGGGGGGTTGGGGGCCAGAGAGGGAGGTGGTAGCAGAGGAGGATAGCATGGGGGGGGGAGGGGGGAAAGTTACCATTGAAGGAAAAGTTACCATTGAAGAAAATAATGTATGTACATTGTATATAACAAAGAGTACACAATGTATTGTAAAACAGTTTTCCTTTGGCCTTCTGCCCAAGCCAGTTGCTCAGGGATAACCACTCTTGGTCCTTTAAGATTTAGTATTGTTTTCTAAGTTGAAGCCACTGTTTTGATCCCTGTTTGATCCCTACAAACACTGTTGTAGACAGTATTCTCCACCTCCAACCCCCAGACAAGGTTTCTCTGTAGAGTTTTGGCTCTCCTGAAGCTTGCTCTGTAGACCAAGCAGATGTCTAGCTCAGAAATCCATATCTGCCTCTGCTTCCCAAGTTCTGGAATTAAAGGCGTGTGGTGTGCCGCCACCACCCATAGACGATGTTTTATTTATTGACCATTAGACAGCCTTGTCAAGCACCCCAAGTTCCCTTTTCCTCCATTGCTCTAATACAGTTATCTTAGAATTTGTAGTTAAGTGAACAATCAGTTATGACTAATCATTTGAAATTTTGAGCCATCTTTTTTATAATTAATTTATTTTATTTTATGTGCATTGGTGTTTTGCCTGCATGTATTTCTGTGTGAGTGTTGGGTCCCCTGGATCTATAGTTACAGACACTTATTAGCTGCCATGTGGTTGCTGGGAATTGAACCCAGATCCTCTGGAAGATCAGTGAACTATCTCTCTTATAATATTCTATAATTTATGTTTCCTCAAAAAATGATCTTTCAAGGTGTCATGATTGATTCATCTTATCTTTCAAAGAATTTAATATTTCTGTGTCTTTCTATTTTATTGAAAACAATTTTTCATACAATATATTCTGATCACAGTTTTTAACCTCCCTCCACACTTCCCAGATTCTCTCTCTCTTTAGAAAATAAATAAGCAGTCAACTAAAAGCAAGCAAACAAATGAGAATTAAAAAACAAGTAAGCACAAGAAACATACGCACACGATTCATTTAATGTGTCGTCTATCACATATAATACTACCCATGATACATCCAATAGATGAGTTACAGCAATATATACACATTTAAAAATTTCCAATACTGAACAATAGGAGCAGAAGTTGAGGGTCAATTTTGCAGCAATTAAGCATGAATTATTGATGTATAGAAAAATGTATTATAACTTGTGTTTGAAATTCAAACCCACAAAGGGCTAATTAAGCACCACGTTTAAAACCTTTTGTCCTAAAGTACAACTCAAGAATAAACATTGATGTAAAATGTACTTTCGAAGGCAGTATAAAGTGAGCATTTATGTGCCCTGCCCCTGCCCCCAAATCAAGAACTACCTCACTGCCAGTTAGACAGCAAACCCCTGGATTTGCAGCCTTGTCTTTGGAGCCTGGAGGTAACTATTATTTTGACTATATATCCTATAGTACTCGATTGGCCAATTTGTATATTTATTTAGAACAACTTAATTTTTTACTGTTTTTAAACCTATGTGAGTAGAATGTAAACCTATATGCTTCAAGATTACGTTTTCAGAACATGCTCTTGATTAATGGTATGACTTCTTCCTTTGCTCTGTGCTATAAAACTCCATTCCAAGAATATACTTCAATGCCAGGCAGTGAAGGTGCACACCTTCAGTCCCAGCACTTGGGATGCAGAGGCAGGCAGATTTCTGAGTTTGAGACCAGTCTGGTCTATAGTGTGAATTCCAGGACAGCCAGGGCTACACAGAGAAACCCTGTCTCAAAAAAAACAATATATCTATCATATATCATATATATATATATATGATGTGTATCATATATATACAATTATATATATATACACACACACACACACACATACATACATACATACACACATACATACTTCAAATTTCTCAATACATGCTGGTGTCAATTGTCATCATGGTTTAGCGATTTTGAAAAAACAAAACAAAACTAGTATTGTAGAAAGTCTTACATATATATCCTGGATGTAGGGATTAAATTCCAAGGAAATAAGGCCCCTCTCTAGCATCGCAGACCACTGTTCCAAATGGTTCTACCAGACTGCCCAGCAGACCCAGAACTGCAGTTGTTTTGTGTCCTTACTTCAAAGTGTCAGCCTTTGTAAGGTTAGCTCTTCTCGTAGGCAGTAGTTTATGCAATAGTGGTGTGTTTGTTATTATGTTATTATGTTTTTAATACAATTTTAATTCTTACTACTAAGCATCTTTTCATGTTCAAAGTCCATTTAGATCTCCTGATAGGAGATGGTGATTAAGTTATCTTGTCCATTACGCCCCTGAATTGTTAGTCTTCTCCTTGTTCATGGAAGGTAATATGAAATATGAAACATTGCCAGCTGTTTAAATGGTTCCATTGTTTAATGTAGAAAAAAATCAATTCAAAATTTTGAATTTCATGCTAGTTCTCATTAAATTTACCTACTGATAGAATCCTTTGTTTATTTGTTTCTTGCACCTTTGGTCTTTCTTCCCAGTGAATGACAAAAGACTAAAATCACTTCCTTAAATACGGATCTGCCAGTCAACAAACTGTTAATTGTAATTTAAAGTTGGTTTTGCATTTCCCTTAATTCTTGAAAAAGAACTGCATGCTTATAGAGTTATAGGCTGGTGGTAGCTATCAATCACTCCATTCCTTTCTGATTTCGTTTTTATTATTAAGAATGCAGTAGCATTATTTTCTTAAAGAGCTGTCTTATAGAGAAATCAAAGACAACCTGACTGTGAAACTTTTTTCTTGGTGGTTACTTTCATAGGAAACTAAACAGACTTTGGGGGAAGAACAGTGGTTGTGGAGAGCTCTAGAGCTGCTTCTAGGAATTTGGCAAGAATTTGACATTGGGCTAGGCCAAGGAAGTAGGCTCTAGAGGATACAGCTGAGGAATGTGTTCTTTGTGTCTGGACCGCAATACATGAATACTTAATCAAGGGGCCTTTGTTTATGCCTTCTTTGTTCCTTAACTTCCCTGTTTATGCCTTGTTGGCTCCTTCACTACTTTTCCTTGGACTTAGAACTGACCATATTCTTTGCCTGTGCCTAGAATGATATAAAATCAGGCTGGAAAAAAAATAAACCAGCTTCAGCATTTGCTGCGGTCACGCTATAACGCTGTCTAATTGTTCGTTTTATCTTCAATCCTCCCTCCCTCCCTCCCTCAAGACCCTGCTGACTGACTGAGCTGGCTTAGTCAAGCAATCTTACCCAGTGCTGGACCTTCTATGTTTCAATACTGACTTGGTAGGCACGATTTTTTTCATTGGTACAATAGTGACAGTGACTGATTTCTGATCGGATCTGAGACCTGCACTGTTAGCATTCTGTCTAAACTCCTCCCCAGTTACCTGGCATGATCAGTCAGGTGTGCCTGACTCTGAAGGATTTATCGGGACCAATGAAGGAGTCAGCAGGATGATGAGGCTTAAAGGGGGTAATATAGGAGGTTAGGTGAGTGTGGCTAGGCGGCGTGGGGGAAGGTGTCCAGGCGGGCCCTTGCCTGGGCACCTCTGCCCCTGAGGGACCACACACACACAGACATGGTATAGAATAGAGTTTATTCAGAATAGGGGATGGGAGTTAGTGGGAGAGGGAGAGAGAGAGAGAGAGAGAGAGAGAGAGAGAGAGAGAGAGAGAGAGAGAGTAGAGGCCAGCCATGACCACGTGGAGGGGGGGAGAGCCCCAGGAGGGGCGGAGAGGTGAGAGTATGTGGGAGAGCGGAGAGCAAAGAGAGAGAGGAGGGGCAAGTAGCCCCTCTTATAGTGGGCTAGATCTCTGGGGCGGGGCATACCTGGCTATTGCCAGGTAGCTGTGGGGTGGAGCTTAGACAAAACCCCAACAGACTCACTATAAACATGGCTGCTTGCCCCCTCCTCTCTCTTGTTCTCTTGCTTCTCTCTTGGGCTCTTCCCTCCTCCCTCCCTCCCCATTCCCTTCCTCTCTCCACATGTTCATGGCCGGCCTCTACTTCTCTAGTCTCTCCCTCTGTAAGACTCGACCAGTCTCAACTTCCCGGACCCCCTGAGTGGACCAGGCAGAGGTGGAAATCAATGCAAAAAGCAAGAGGAATTTTTATTAAAACCAGCCTCCTGGGGCCACTCTACACATGAAGAGAGAGCGACCTCGATCCTCGTGCTGCGAGAGCCTTTCTACCCTCCTCATGCTGCCATTAAGCACAATGTGATTGGCAGAACAGTGTTACATTCAAACTAATTGGCTGTTAGGATGAGGTAGGTGGCCAACTGTCAGTTCTGCGGAAGGCGTCCCCACCCTGACGTTGGTCTCCTCCTCCCCTTTGTGGTCTGAGGAATGTAACTCAGCCTTTGACCTTTTAAAAATTTCTGAGTTAACTCACCTCTCTCTTCCTTTCTCTGCCTCTACTCCCCTCTTAACTCCCCTCCCCATGCACTGAATAAATTTTGAGAGAAGATTGGCGGTTGATAGCTACTAGGGGAGGAAGAATCACTCTTTTCTGAGGGTGGGGTTTGGAATTATGGTAGGTTTCCTATATACCACTGGATGGCCCCACACCCATGTCTATTTTATATTATACTATTGTGTGGCTGGTCCCTCAGGGGGAAGGGATGCCTTGACTTGGGCCTGCTGAGATAGATATCTCCTTCTCCCATACGTCTCCATATCCATAGAACATAACCCCTACCTCTTTATCTTATAAACATGCCAAGCACCACAGGAGATAGTTTCTCGCCTGGTACTATAATCCTGCTGGGAAGTCATAGGCCCTAAAGTAGAACTTGCTATTGTTATTTCTATTCATTTATCTTGTGGTCAAATTGCCTTCTAAATAATTATATTCCTAACCGTAGATCTGGGCTGTTCTCCACCTTGGCTAGAGACATTTCTTTTTGCAGTGAGCAGCGGCAGTCAGAGCAGAGATGCATAATGCTCAAAAGGCTGTAAGAGTCTGAATGCTCAGCCGGGCGGTGGTGGCGCACACCTGTAATCCCAGAGCTCTGGGAGGCAGAGGCAGGCGGATTTCTGAGTTCAAGGCCAGTCTGGTCTACAGAGTGAGTTCCAGGACAGCCAGGGCTACACAGAGAAACCCTGTCTTGAAAAAAACAAATCCCCCCCCCCCCCCCCCCCGCAAAAAAAAGAGACTGAATGCTCAGTCACAAATGGCACATCTTTACCGAGTCCTTCTACTCCCAACTAAGACTTGGGGAGCATCACTGAAGAGGAGGTGGAAAGAATATAAGGGCTGGTGACTGGGATAAGGGTGGTTAAAAGCTATCTTCTGGACGTGACTTACCTATTACTCTAATGAAACCATAAAATTCAAAACCACCCACAGCAGGTGTGGTTACCTACATAAGAACAAGTCAGCCAACTTTCTGGCACAGACCTGGGAGGTGCTCTTCCGGACAGTTCCTTATTGAGATAAGATTGGCAGTTGATAGCTGCTAGGGGAGGAAGAATCCCTCTTTTCTGAGGGTGGGGTTTGGAAGTATGGTAGGTTTCCTATATACCACTGGATGGCCCCACACCCTTGTCCATAATGGTAGTACTAATTGGACTTGACCCCTCATTTAAAAAGAAAGGAAGGAAGAAAGGAAGAAATAAAGTAAGTAAGTAAGTAAGGAAGGAAGGAAGGAAGGAAGAAAAGTAGCATCAATAGGAGGAGAGGCCCTTGGTCCCATGAAGGCTCAGTTCCCCAGTGTAGGGGATGCCAGGGCAGGGAGGTGTGAGGGGACCACCCTCATAGAGGCTGGGGAGGGGAATGGGATAGGGGGTTCCAGAGGGGAAACCGGGAAAGGGGATAACATTTGAAGTGTAAATACATAAAATATCCAATTAAAAAGAAAGCAAGGGATGTGAGGGAGTGGGAAATACTGAGTGACATAAGGGTTGGATATGATCATATTTCATTTTGTAAATGTGCAAAATTAACAAAAAATAAAAGTTGCCTTAACAGGACATTTGTTCTTTATATAAAATAATGTCTTTTTTTTTTACCATGATATGTATATGTTTGCATAGCATTAATTATATTTAGGATTTAGAAATCTTCCCTCATGTCTGGATTTTGATGTCTTTTATTAATCATGGAAGATTATTGTTTTCAAATATGGACGCTGTCGCTGACTTGATCTTTGGGTACGGTAGTCACTTGTATTTTACTGCTTCTACCATGTTTTCTGTTTTTTTTCAGAGCCACTTTTTATTGATTCATTTTTAATCTCTGTGTTGCATTCAGGATACTTTGTTGCACTCTAGCTCCTAGGTTCCTAATTCCTATTTTAACCCTCCATTGACTCAACCTCCAAACCCATCAGCTGAGTCTTTAACTTCCGTTATTATGTAGTTTTAGAATATCATTTTGTTCTTTGCCTTATCTTGTGTTTTCATAACTCCTTGCACCTCACATTTCACCACGGTTTTCACTGTCTCTTCTTCTCTTGTATATGACAGACATATCCTAGTTTTCTTTTGATACTTGTTATCTCATATTTTGTTTTGATTCTTGTATTATAAAGTTATTTGTAGAAATGATCAGTAACCTAGAAAGATGTTACCTCCACCCATATTCTCACCTTGTGTCTTTCCATATATCCATGGTGTGTTTATTAATACAACATGATGCTTTCATTTAGTTCAAGACTTGAAGTTCTCTACGACCAGGTGTCAAACTCAGGATAACTGATGACAGTCGATTCAGTTTTACCCTTCTTCAGTGCTCACGAAGCTTTGTTATGTTTGTTGTGTTTATAAAAAGATAAAGAGAGGACTACGTTTTGGTGGATGTGTGGTAAGGTGTGGGGGAAGGGGGTGCCTTGGCCAGCCCAGAATGAGGCATCCCTTCCTTCTGAGGGACCAGCCACACATCAGTATAGTATAGAATAGAGTTTATTTAGGACATGGGGATGGGAGTTAAGAGGGTAGCAGACACAGGGAGAGGGGGAGGGAAGAGGGAGGAGGAGAGAGAAGAAGACAGCCATGGCACATGGGGGGAGGGGCAAGGGAATGGGGGGGAAGGAACGAGAGGACAGAGAGGGACAAGAAGGCAGAAGCACGAGAGGGAGAGAGAGGAGGGGGCAAGCAACCCCTTTTATAGTGAGTCAGGCACACCTGGCTGTTGCCAGGTAACTGTGGGGCGGAGCTTCGACAAAATACTAACAATGTTAGCTCGTGTGTTGCCTCAGTCCCTTCCTCACATGCTTCGCAGAAAACTGCACTGTTGAGTCTGTCTTGCCACATGGGATCATCACATTTTAGGTCTGTTTAGGTAGACTTAACTCTTGAGATACTGATTTCCATTAGATTTGGACCTGACAATTCTTCATTGGTTTTACCCCTGATGATTTATTAGAAGATTTCAAAATGTCAGCCAGCTTCTCTGTATATCCTCAGGAAAAGATAGGCTAAAGTGACCCAGTTATTCTCTCCCCAAGCGAGAATCTTCAGTACAACTAATACCTAATACTTTCTGTATGCAATTGTGTGCAAGGTTCCCCCTTGTCCATGTGTGCTGGTGATCATGTGCCTTGACAGGTACAGAAGGAGAGGGAAGGCTTCAGTTGTTTGTCTTTTAAAGAGACAGAGGGAATGAAAGGATGTAGATGAGCAGTGAGGTAGAGAGGATTTGGGAAGATTTGGAGGGTGAAAATGTAGGATCAAACAGCACTATCTTGGCAGAGGGCTTCTCAATACAGAAACATGAGTGCAAGAGATCGTGCAAGATATCACATGCTAAGACACAGTCGAGATCAGAGCCGGTCTTTTTTTTAAAGATAGTGTTTTGAGAGACCCCCAACTCAATGCTTTTAGACCCCTAAACAACTAGCCCAGCTCACAGTAACTTGTTTTTCTGCTTTCAGCTTGAGAGAAAGATAACCTGCCCAGTTCTAGTTCCAAAGTTTAACTATATAATACCCCAAGGATGTTTGCTCCAGATAATCTCTAACCTTCCTTGAGGCATAAACTTGCCTGACTTCCTCATTCCATTTGTCCTCCACCCCTTGCCTTGCGAATTGTGTCCTCCACCCCTTGTCTTGTAATTTTTTTCCTTTAAATACCCCTGACTTCAGTTGCACAGGGTCCCACAGTCCTCTACCCCTGCGTGGTGTATGCCTGTGGACCCCAGAGCTCTGGAATAAAAATTCCTCTTGCTATTGCATCGAGACAGTTTCTCGAGAGTGATTTGGGTGTCGCCTTCTGAGGCGTGGGGCACTGGGGTGCCCTCAGTTTTTTTTTTTTTAAGGGTCTTACAGTTTCTCTGTGTAGCTCTGACTATCCTGGAACTCACTCTGTAGACCAGGTTGGCCTTGAATTCAGAAATTCACCTGCCTCTACCTCCCAAGTGCTGGGATTAAAGGCATGCACCAGCACTGCCCAGTGAGTCTGTCTTTAAAGTTCTTATTTTTCTGGTACTGAGCAGGGTACACGATTTGGAAGGACTTGTACTCATTGGAAACCACCCCAGAGTTCCACAAGAAGTGCAGTTCTCTCTTCTGGGGATGATGTCATCAGTAGTCTAACTGCATCCCACTCGGCCCCACCTTTAAGGTCCTCTGGGGCAATGCGCTCCTCCATTTTACTTTCTGGTTAAACCTGGTGCTTTTGTAGTAGTTTTTGAGATCACTTGATGGTGAGTTTTCTCATATTGTCACAGTGCAAACCAAGATGTCAGCAAACGAATGTTTGGGGTGTAGATTTTAACCATAGTCAAAATGCTGAACATAGTTTCATGTTTTCCCCCAAATTTTTCAATTTTCTCTGAAATGCTAAGAAAAATTTAAGCACAGAAAGAATCTCCTTCCATGTAATTTCCTACATATGTGGTTTTCTGCAGTTATCATCCACTTCTCATGGGCTTTGCAGCAAGCTACACTATTAAGTCTCTCTTGACACGCGAGACCATCACATATTAGCTCCACTTAGGTGCAAGAAGCCTTAACTCTTGAGAATCCACACATCACCACTGCATGTTTGATTCTAAAATGTACCATTGTTAACATGGGAACTCAAGCCGTTGTTACATCCTCTAAATACGCGAGTTTCTCTTGAGGCAATAGATGATGCTGACTAAATAGGAGAAAAGTATCATTACAAGAGGTGTCAATAAGAAAAATCCAAAATAAAATACACTAAACAAATACTAGCTCACTGCACACATATCACTAATGTGACCTCATGTCTTTTATATACACACCTGTGAAACACCATAAACTAACTTGTTTTTGTGTTTTTTCAAGACTGAGTCTCATTATGTAGTTCTGGCTGTCTTTGATCTCAGTATGTAGATCAGGCTGGTCTCTAACTCCCATAGATCCACCTGCCTCTACCTCCTGAGTGCTGGGATTAAAGCCATGCACCAATATGCCCAGCTCAGACTAAGTAACTTTTTGCAGAGGCATTTCTCTCAGTGACTTTGCAAAATTAAAATGTTTTCTTCTAATGAATACACACCATTTTCAGTTGCTGTATAATTGTGTTTATTTACTATAAATAAACATTTTGAAGAGAGAATGTAGCTTAGTATAGATATGGAGAAGTTTGTATTAAAATATTTTTTCTTTATATTTGTAGGCGTGACACATATTACCTACTTCTATGACATGTGTCTTTATAGTATCTGCACAAGACATCAGAACTTTCAATCTGATCTCTAAGCTTCAGTGTCATCATCACAGTCCCGAGAAGCACTCAAGCCTCTTACAAAGTTACTTATGTCTGTTACATACTGACGGTCGGTCTTCACGAATCCAGCCCTGTCCTGTTCATCCAGGAGAACCTCGCTTAGCACTGAGTCTTTTTTTTTTATTCGATATATATTTCTTATTTACATTTCAAATGATTTCCCCTTCTCTGGCTTCCCACTCCCTGAAAGTCCCATAAGCCCTCTTCTCTCCCCTTATTCCCCCATCCACCCCCTCCCACTTCCTTGTTCTGGTATTCCCCTATACTGCTGCACTGAGTCTTTCCAGAACCTGGGGCCACTCCTCCATTCCTCTTGGACATCATTTAATATGTGGATTATGCACTGAGTCTTAAGTAGCAGGCAGCTGTTCCTCCTGCTGGTTTGGCAGTGGAGTTCAGCACACATAGGACAAGGCTCCAGCCCTTTGGTTACACTGAGTTCAGTGCCCATCCAAGCCTCTACCAGAAGCAGTCCATCGCGCTGTGAATTCAGAGCCTACTATACAAGGTTCAGGGACATCCGCCGGTTTGAACCATGACTTCAGCACCCAGGTGACAGGGATCTAGCCAAACCACCTGGGTGCTGAAGTGGTGAGTCGAGTTCTTTCCGGGAGGCTTTGCCAAGCCACATTTGCAGTTGAACTTCAAGCAGGTTTGGCTCTGGGAATTTCTCCTTTGACTACTGAGGAACAAAACCCAAACAGACCAGAGCAGGTGCTATCACACTTGGTGTTTGTTTTATTTTCTGGTGTGCTTTTGGTTACTGTTTGTTGGTGTGTTTGAATGTATGTATATAGGTGTGTTTTCATTATACATTGCTTTAAAAATGTTTTGAGGAGTAGGTCTGTTTTCAGGTCTTTTTTTCCTAACATTTTGTTTTTTAAATTTTGCTTTCTGATTTACAAAACAAACAACCTACTTGTAAGTTTATGTATGAGTTGTTATCCACTGTGTTCTAACCCCTAACTCACAAAATTATGCCTCAGTGGTGGCCACACACATTTCTACATCTACAAAACTTTTCTTCTACATTTTCACTTCTAAATAACTCCATTGCTCTTTCTCAGACCTCCAGACCACATCCTACCTGATTCTGGACTTCTCTTTCTTCATGCCTATTTCATTTCATAATTTAAACACTGATACCCTTTGCTTTAAAAAAAAAAAATCTAGCTGGGCATGGTGGCACACGCCTGTAATCCCAGCACTTGTGAGGCAGAGGCATGAGGATTTCTGAGTTCGAGGCCAGCGTGGTCTACAGAGTGAGTTCCAGGACAGCCAAGACCACACAGAGAAACCCTGTCTCGAAAAACCAAAAAAAAAAAAAAAAAAAAAAAAAAAATAAATAAATAAATAAATAAAATCTATGAATTATTTCTCTCCAACCAACATCTCTCAATGTCATACCCGAGACATAGGGCACAAACCAGGGACTATGTCTTAGAACAAAACGGACTTAGGAACAGACTTGGGGTGGAAGGGCTTCCTACTCCTGAGCAAAACCGGGACTGACGAGAGACAAACGGGGAGTACCAATGGCCAGATCTCTTAGTAGCTGTGGGCGAAGCAACTCCTTCAGTAAGACTCTCAGACAATGAAGCAAGCAGCCGAGTGAAGTTGGAAGAAGTGGGGGGAATTTCTGATGGGCAGACACATTCCCTCTAACAAATGCACCAAATGCAAGAAAACCAAAGAAAAGGAGACAACAACCTACCAGTACCCCATGCCCAGCGTCACGACGGCCGCATGGCCAGCCACTGGAAAGATGTACGGAAACAGAACAGTGAACTAAAGTCCACTCGGGACCTCGACAGGACAGCTTCCAAAGTGAACAAAATGGCGGTCAGAGGAGACAGTACAAAATAACGGTGGATAAATGCAGCAAGGATATCGAAGCACTGAAAAGGAACTCTGAAGGAACAGTGATGAAATAACCGATCAAATAAAATTGCATCTTAGAGGGCATTACTGTCATCGAAGGCCATGCAAAACAGCACATTTCAGGGCTAGGGGTCAAAGTGGAGACAGTAACATACTCAGGCACATACAAGGGAAAGAAAATTTAAGGATCATGACTAATATCTCCAAGAAGTCTGGGATACATCCAGGAGACAAATCAAAGGTCCATGAGACCTGAGATAAAACCAAAGGGACTAGAAGGGTTACTCAATGAAACCATAGCAGAAAATTTCCCAAACCTGGGGAAAGAACAAGAGGTACCGAGAACCCCCAAACAACCATGACCAAAGAAGATTCTGCCTATCACATCACAGAGTAAAGATGTCAAAAATAAAAGTAAAGAAATAGTAGAAGCTCTAAAGGGTTTGGGATGGAGAGGTGGCTTAGAAGTTGAGCTAGCTTGCTGCTCCTGCAGAAGGCCTGAGTTTGGTTCCCAGCGCCCATGTCGGGTTCACAGCCTCTAAGTCCAGTTCCAGGGGATCTGATTCCCTCTTGCAGCGTCTGAGGCCACAGCATTCACATATATGCCTTATATACACATAACTAAAATGGTGGCTTTATTCCTTTATTTAAAAGAAGAGCTAGGGATTATATCAAATCACATACAAAGGCAGGGATGTCAGAATAATGTTGGATCTTCCTTCAGCAGCTCTAAAAGCAAGAACACTACAGACTCTACCAGAAAGCTTAGATTTAATAAACACACACACACACACTAACATTGAAGATATAAAATTCAACATAAATACAACAAACAGTAGCTTTCAAATATGCCAGCAACAGACTTATGGACAAATATATGAAAAATAAATCTCATTCTCAATAGTTTAAAAAAAAAAAAAAACAACAGAATAAACCACAAACAACGAAATAAAACACTATCCAGAAATAAACCTCACGAAGACTGTGAAAGACCTTTACAAGGAAACTTTAACACACACACACACACACACACACACACACACACACACACACACACATGCTTAAAATTAAAGAAGACATTAGATGATGGAGAGACTTTCTATGCTCTTGCATCGACAGAATTACTATTGTGGAAAGATTATATTGCCAAATATGATCCCTCTGTCTCTGTCTCTGACTTCCCCTCTCCCTCAAGGTCTCACTAAGTACCCTATCCTGGAATAAATCAGGCTGCCCTTGAACTCACAGAAATCTCCTCCCTCTGCTTCCTGGGTGCTGGAATGAAAGGGCAGACTGTGTTCTTCAAAGAAGAAAGACAAATGGCCATCAGAGAGAAGAGAGGAGAGAGGAGAGAGGAGAGAGGGGAGAGGAGAGAGGGGGAGAGGAGAGAGGAGAGAGGAGAGAGGAGAGAGGGGAGAGGGGAGAGGGGAGAGGGGAGAGGGGAGAGGGGAGAGGGGAGAGGGGAGAGGGGAGGAGAGGGGAGAGGGGAGGAGAGGGGAGAGGGGAGAGGGGAGAGGGGGAGAGGGG